>NC_089502.1:83889605-84189850 GCF_036850765.1 Saccopteryx bilineata | reverse complement strand
TTATGGATTATTAAAGATTGAGGATATTTTTAACAATTTTTTAAAGGTTGATTTACATAATGTTGATACAGTGTCTGACTATTCAACATTGCTTATTTAAGTAATATAAACTTAGTAAGAATAGTTATGCTTATTGTTATAGACACAACAGCTAGCATTGCTAGAAACAGAGTCAATGATTTTTTTGAAGTCTTAGTCTTAATTAAATTTTTTTTTGCCTGCTAAGTAAGTTTATTTAATTGTCAAATTTTCCTTTTTTCTATTTCCAACTTATGCTGAGGCTTCAATTTTCTGGAAGGTATCTACTAGTCCCATATCTGTGGAGATAAGAGTAAATCCTCACCCCTACATTTTGTCTACATTGCTATTGTAAATTAGCAAACTGTCCATTTAAAAAGTTCATCTTGTGTAATATTAATAAGATGGTAATAAGATGGTTAGCATTAGCATTTTGATTAGGTTGAATACAAGCTTGATTTTCCTAAGTTATAAATTGTAACTCTTTCGCTTTTGAAAGAACAGTCCAAGCTAACATTTCTAAATTTTTTGAGATAAAATGTTCAGAGTCCATGAAGGAGGATAGCAGTTCCTGCGTATAAAGACAGTTAGTTCTATACTGGGAGCAAGCTGTTTTTAACTCTTTAAGAGCTTTGACAGAAATTTGGTCATAGTGAGTATAAAAAACTCCTTGTCAGAAAGTTTAGACTGTAATTTAAAATGTTGCTCTTTTAATTATTTATAAGATAAGTGTTTTTCTTTATCAGAGGCCAAATGACCCTTGTTATTTTCCTATTGTAAAAGAAATTTTAGAGCTTTGTTAGGGACTTCTCCTAAGCCATGCAGCTTAGTGACTACTGCCTAAGTGGTCTAAAAAGAAAACTAATGTTGCTTAGTAATAAGAGATGCATCAGCTTCTATATCTAAAAGTCTTTTGTATTGTTAAGTCTATTATAGAGCATCAGAGGAACTAAATTCCTGCTTTCCTCAGTGCCTTCTTTTTCAGGATGTTGCCTTACAAGCAGCCAACTGTCTGAAGCAGCTTGAGATAAATTCTTAAAATGACTTAATTTTGTTTAATTCCTTAGTTTTAAAAATTTGAGCATATTTTACACATAAACAAGACAATTTTCAACACAGAAACACAAGTATAACATATAACTTTAATTAATCTTTAATTAATCCTAACATTTGAATTCTTATTTGATTTCAAACTTTGAATATACCTTATAATGTATTAACTTAATTAGCAAGTCTTAAGGATCCATATTCTATTCAATTTCAATTTAAATGAGCATTCCTTATAATTTCTCATTTTAAAGCAAAAAATATATGGATGAAACTTTTTTCAATATAAAAAAAAGCCGGCATTTTTAATCTTTGTATGTAAACACAATTCAGGCCTTTAAAAATCACATTTTAGACAACATTAAACAAAAACTAAACAGAAATTAGAATCAGACAAAACAGACTAGACAAACCAAAGAGAAACCCCGGATTTCAGAGCACAGTCAGACTAGAAAGATGCCTGCCTGATTTTTATCAGGGCATTTTCTGACAGAGGGACTGACTATGGATGAGACGAAACAAAATTTCCCCAAGAAAATTCTCTTGGCAGCTGCTGGGATATTTTCTATAGTCAGATCCAACACATGGCCCCCGCCTCAGTTTCCAGGCAAAGAATAAGAAAGAAACAAAGTGATAGCTTAGAGGATTGTAGCTAAAACACCAAAGAAAATTAGTATTTATTTATTTTATTATTAAAAAGACTAGAGAATTCTAAGGACTTCATGATTCTTCTATATGTCCTAATTCTAATTGAATTTGTACCAACTGATGTAAAGCTTTAAGCTTTTCTTCCTTGTCTCCATCTCCAGTGATTTGCATCCAGGCTTTAAGACAAGCGATCTAATCTGAGCTATAACAGCATCAGTATAACTAGTTTGTTGTCCCACAGCTGCATAAGCGCCAACTCCAATGAGCATTTCAAAAGTAACTCCGGGGTGATTATTTCTGGCGTTCATGTGAGATATTCGAAAAGCCTCCTCTCTCCACCAAGATTTTAATTGTAAATATTGTCCTGGTTCCAAAACCATACTAGCAAGTAAGTCCCAATCCAAAGGAATGATTAAATGATTATTACAATAGGAAGAGATCAGACCTTGAACATATGAGGACTGAAGTCCATACGTAGCAATAGATTGTTTGACTAGCTTTAAGAAACTAAATTCAAATTGGTCAAATTGGATACTATGCCCTCCCCCAGGATCTGGAGCATTAAAGAGAAAAAGGCTGTCGAATAATTGGAAAAATAGATGCAGAAAAATTACTAGAATTAGATTCTAAATCATTATGATGTATAAGCACCTGTTGCATTTCAGAAATTTCAGGGAATTGAAAAATCCTTCCCCTGCCAGTACCAATTAATTTTTGACCTTGAATTGGAGGAGCCGTAGGCTCACATATATCTTGCTTTTGAACAGGATAAGCAGTATACTGATTTCCATTCTCCTGTTGTTCCAGTGTAAATTGTAGTTTACTTAATAAATGTTTTAGACAGGCAACATCATCCATAGGGGCTCCCTCATTTTTTAAGAAAGAGGGATGAAAGCCTTTGGATGGCTAAATTTCATTAACATTATCAGTAACTTCAGAAGCAGAGGCAGTATTGTCCAAGTCATTATTCTGTTTATTCTGTGCTGAATCAAATTCTTCAGGCTCATTAAAAATAAGCTCACTTGATGTATAGGATCAAATCATCTGCAAAAACTGATACCTTTACTTCTTCTTTTCTGATATGGATGCCTTTTATTTCTTTGTCTTGTCTGATTGCTCTGGCTAGAACCTCTAGTACCACATTAAATAAGAGTGGAGAGAGTGGACAACCCTGTCTTGTTCCTGATTTAAGGGGGAAAGCCTTCAGTTTAGTGCCATTTAATATGATGTTAGCTGATGGTTTATCATATATGGCCTTTATCATGTTGAGATATTTTCTTTCTATACCCATTTTGTTGAGAGTCTTAAACATAAAATTGTGTTGTATTTTATTGAAAGCCTTTTCTGCATCTATTGATAAGATCATGTGATTTTTGTTCTTTGTTTTGTTGATATGGTGTATTACGTTAACCGTTTTCCGTATGTTGAATCATCCTTGAGATTCTGGGATGAATCTCACTTGATCATGATGTATTATCTTTTTAATATGTTGTTGTATTCGATTTGCTAGTATTTTGTTTAGTATTTTAGCATCTGTATTCATTAGAGATATTGGTCTGTAGTTTTCTTTTTTTGTGCCATCCTTGCCAGGTTTTGGTATGAGGGTTATGTTGGCCTCATAAAATGTGTTTGGAAGTATTGCTTCTTCTTCAATTTTTTGGAAGACTTTGAGTAGAATAGGAACCAAGTGTTCTTTGAATGTTTGATAAAATTCTCTGGTATAGCCGTCTGGGCCTGGACTTTTATTTTTGGGGAGGTTTTTAATGGTTTTTTCTATTTCTTCTCTACTAATAGGCCTGTTTAGGCTTTCTGCTTCTTCTTTAGTCAGTCTAGGAAGGTTGTATTGTTCTAGGAATTTATCCATTTCTTCTAGGTTTTTGAATTTAGTGGCATAAAGTTTTTCATAGTATTCTACAATAATTCTTTGTATATCTACGGTGTCCGTGGTGATTTCTCCTCTTTCATTTTGGATTTTGTTTATATGAATTCTTTCTCTTTTTTCCTTGGTAAGTCTTGCCAAGGGTTTGTCAAAATGATGACATCAGATCATTTACAGCAAAATGGTGGGATATTGATTTGATCATTATACTAAGTGAAATAAGTAAATCAGAAAAAAACAGGAACTGCATTATTCCATAAGTAGGTGGGACATAAAAGTGAAACTAAGAGACATTGATAAGAGTGTGGTGGTTATGGGGGGAGGGGGGAGAGGGAGAGGGAAAGGGGGAGGGGGAGGGGCACAAAGAAAACTAAATAGAAGGTGACAGAGGACAATCTGACTTTGGGTGATGGGTATGCAACATAAGTGAATGACAAGATAACCTGGACTTGTTATCTTTGAATATATGTATCCTGATTTATTGATGTCACCCCATTAAAAATAAAATTATTAAAAAAAGAAAAATAAGCTCACTCAAGTTTTTAACAGAATCTCCATCTGATTGTAAAGGTCCAAGGGCTGTAGCAATAAGATTATAAGCAGCTCACATTTCAGCATTAAGTGGATCTCCATGCTGATGAACACAGCATAAAGATTTTCCTACTTGTTGCCAAACGTTCAAATTCAATTGATTACAATGTTCAAGAGTATACCAATAACAGTGTTTCTGCATAGCATTTAAAAAACGTAACAAAACCTTGTCTTTTATCTGAGTCCCAGACCCTTTTATTTATTTTTTTCTCTTTTATTTATTTTTTTAAATAAATTTTTATTAATGGTAATGGGATGACATTAATAAATCAGGGTAAATATATTCAAAGAAAACATGTCTAGGTTATTTTGTCATTAAATTATGTTGCATACCCCTCGCCCAAAGTCAGATTGTCCTCCGCCACCCTCTATCTAGTTCTCTGTGCCCCTCCCCCTCCCCCTAACTCTCTCCCTCCCTCCCTCCCATGTCCTCCCTCCCCCCACCCCTGGTAACCACCACACTCTTGTCCATGTCTCTTAGTCTCATTTTTATGTTCCACCAATGTATGGAATCATGTAGTTCTTGTTTTTTTCTGATTTACTTATTTCACTCCATATAATGTTATCAAGATCCCACCATTTTGCTGTAAATGATCTGATGTCATCATTTCTTATGGCTGAATAGTATTCCATAGTGTATATGTGCCACATCTTCTTTATCCAGTCTTCTATTGAAGGGTTTTTTGGTTGTTTCCATGTCTTGGCCACTGTGAACAGTGCTGCAATGAACATGGGGCTACATGTGTCTTCACGTATCAATGTTTCTGAGGTTTTGGGGTATATACCCAGTAGAGGGATTGCTGGGTCATAAGGTAGTTCTATTTGCAGTTTTTTGAGGTACCACCATACTTTCCTCCATAATGGTTGTACTACTTTACAGTCCCACCAACAGTGAATGAGGGTTCCTTTTTCTCCACAGCCTCTCCAACATTTGCTATTCCCCGTCTTGTTGATAATAGCTAATCTAACAGGGGTGAGGTGGTATCTCATTGTAGTTTTGATTTGCATTTCTCTAATAACTAATGAAGATGAGCATCTTTTCATATATCTGTTGGCCATTTGTATCTCTTCCTGGGAGAAGTGCCAGACCCTTTTAAAATGGATGTCAAAACCTGTATAAAATTGTCACGTGATGAATGGGAATTTCCCATGACTTTGCTAGTTACCCGAAAGTATCGCATACACAGCGCATCCAACTTACCCTTTTGGGGTTTCATCTGTTCCCAACCTCTTCTTAAGGCCCCACGGTAGGAGCCAAACCTTGTTGTGATTTGGGGGTGCAGAGAGAGAGACCAGCAGATGAAATCATCAAGGACTAGCAAAGGACCACCGCTCGCTCAGGCAAATAGCCCCGGGTCCGTGCTGTGTCCTAATTTTATTCACAAGACTTCAAAAAGCTTGTTTACTGAGAAATTGGCATAACATCAAGTGTAACTTTTACTTAAAGATACATGGAGTGCACCTGCTTAGTAACAACATAATATCAGAAGGCATTAATTGCTATTGCTTCTATGGATCCCACAACATTCCTCTCCTTATCTTAAGGGATAATCTTGGAAAGTACAGAAATCTTATGAGAATGTTTTACTGAGAAGAGCCCAGAAACTGCCTTCAGTCACATAGACCTGTTTCAGTGACCTGCCTTCAAGTCACAAAACAATTCTCTTGGAAAAACATTCTTTTCTTGTTGGCTGTATTTCCATCCAAGGCCATGCAATGGGTTATTCCACTACAGATACTATATTAACCAAATGACCAAATTTAACACTACTTTACACTGACAAATCAGCATCATGTACCACCTGATAAGGCAGAATGAAAACATAACATCACTTTTATAATATTTCAGTCAAAATAGAAAGCTCTCATCTAACCATTAAGAAAATTTAGGCAAATTTATAATGAAGGACATTCTACAAAATGACATCTACAATCTTTAAAGAAAAGTCAATGTCATGAAAATAAAAAAAAAAACAAGAAATGATTTTACATTGAAAAAGACTGGCAAGATATATCAACAGGATGAAATATGTGGTCAGTGATTGGATCCTTTTGCTAAAAAAGATATATTGAGCCCTGGCCAGACAGATTATAGTTGGAGCATTGTCCCAAAGTGCAGAGGTTGCCAGTTTTATCTCAGGTAAGAGCACATATGAGAACAGGTCATTGTTCCTCTCTTTCTCTTTCTCTATTACTAAAAATAAATAAATAAAAATAAAAAAGAAAAGATATCATTGAGACACCTTGTGAAACTTCAGTATGGTTCCTGGGAAAAGGGTACAATAGTACCCCCTTGTCAGCGGTTTTACTTTTCCATAGTTTCAGGTACCCATGGTCAACTAGTCTGAAAATATTACATAATAAATTCCACAAATAAACAATTCATAAATTTTAAATTGTATGCTGTTTTGAGTGGAGTATTAAAATCTCATGAAGCCCAGCCTCATCTGATCTGGGTTGTGAATAATCCCTTTGTCCAGCATATCAATGGTGTATATGCTCCTCACTCACTAGTCACCTAGTAGCTGTCCAGATTATCAGATTAACTGCTGAGGTACCCTAAAGTCTTGTGTTTAAGTAATACTTATTTTACTTAATAATGGCTCCAAAGCACAAGAGTAGTAATGCTAGCAATTGAAATATGCCAAAGAGAAGCTGTAAAATGTTTATTATAAATCATCAGAAGATTAATAGTGACCTAACATGATGTGATAATGCCTATGTCATTAATCTCACTTTGTGTAATCACATAGGTATTATTTCTCATTATCACAAGAAGAAGTGTGAGTACAGTAAAATATTTAGAGAGTGATCACATTTATATAACTTTTATTATAGTGTTATGATTGTTTTATTTTATTGTGTTATTGTCTAATTTATAAAGTAAACTTTACCATAAGTATGTATGTATGCATGTATGGAAAACAACATAATATATATATAGGATTCCATAGTCCTGCAGTATTAGGGGTTCTTGGGACATATCCCGTGAGAAAGGGGAGGTTGTTATATATGAAAGTTGTTTGAAACTTTTTCATGTTACTTTAATGTAAGTTTGGCATTTTTCAAAATGTGAAGATTTTTTTAAAGGTACTAAAATAATAAAGTAAGTCCATATACTGCTTAATTATTTTTGATCATTTACTTCTTTTAACTCATTATGCTAATTATAATGATGCCTAACATATAATGGTAGCTAACGTTCTAGAAATATTTTATCTAAGGGCTAGTATGTGCCACATCAGAGTGATCATAGGGTTAAACTCTGTTATTTACTTTATCTCAGAGAGTTCAGTTCAGTGCTACCTGACATCTAATATCTGAAAACAGTGTTTTCATTTATTTTTTACTGAAATTATTTTTATTTATTTTTAGTTGTTTCATTTATTTTGTCCAACTTACTATTTGTAAACTGTGTGAAGACAAGTGTGGAGATATTTATTTCCTCATAATCACAAAAGAAATTCTGTGTTATTTTACTTGCTATAATCATTTTGGTTAGACATTAAGCAGTTTCTCATAAAGTTAAAAATGTACTTAACACATGACCCAATCATTCTACTTCTAGTTTTTACCCTAGAGAAATTAAGACAGATGCCTATGCTAAGATCTGTATACAATGTTCACATCAGCTTTGTTGTAATAGTCAACACCTAGAAATATCCATAATGTCCATCAACAGGGGAATACATAAAGGAATTTTGATGATGGAACAAAAAGGAATGATGTCTTGATGCATGCAAAAACATAGATGAATCTTGAAACCACTATGCTGGGTGAAAAAAGCCAGATACAAAAAAGTATATATAAAACTTTATGGAATTTGAAAACAGAAAAATTATCTGGGCTTAGTGGGGAAAATTAGTTTAATGGAGCCAGAGGAACTTTGTGGCATAATGGAAATACTGTTCTGTATCCTGATTGTGGTAGTAATTACATGGATATATATATTTGTCAAAACACATTGAACTGGGTGCTTAAAATGACTGTATTTTTAGATGCAGTTTCTGGTCTGGTATGCTCCTGGTTAGTCCTGCACATGTACATGCAGATTTTTTCATGCCCTAGCAATCTCAAAACACACTCTCACAGTTTTCAGGCAATTATTCTGTGTATGCATAGCCATTAAACCCAACTCTTACACTTAATTCTTTTTACTTCCTCCCTGCACAAATTGATTTTATTGCACAGAGCCAATGTCTGTAGGCATTCTTCAGGACAAAAATAGTCTGGATCTCAAAACACTTGGGAAGACTTATCATTGAATTCCATCTATTAAAATGTTATAGAGTGTTCGCTGTGGCAGACTCTAGGATTCAGAAGTCAATAAGACCAAGTTCTTGTCCTGAAGGAGCCCATCAAGTGGTGAATGTCACAACCCTTACCACCATAACCTCCACCACACTTTTATCATTCTTGGAGAAACACTGTTGGGCCCCTTGGTCTCTGTAGTAGAACAGACCATTCTTATGAATGATATTAGTTCCACACAGCATCAATATGTTTGAGCTGAGAGAGTCTTAGAGATCACTGAGGCCAAAGTTATTCAATATGTGGTCAATGGTCTTGGTTCAGGAACTGTTATATGCTTATAATGTGCTAAACGCAGAGCATGAGTAGGCATTTATAAACTTTTAAAAATCACATAAGTTTATTTTTAAATGTTTTCTTAAAATTTACCTAACATAATATATATTATCCATTAGCCATATTATAGCAACAGTTCAGTGGCATTTAGTACATTTACAATGCTGTGCAAATGTGAGCTCTGTATAGTAACAGACATTTTCATCACCCCTCCAAAAACTTATACCCATTAAGCAGTTGCTCACCATTCTTACCTCTTCCTAACCCTAGGAAACTACCCATCTACTTCTTGACTATAAACTTCTCTCTTCTGGAAGTTTCACATAAATGGATACTCACATTATAAACAAAATCTAACTCAAAGTCATTTACGGATTTTTAAGAAATTTGGCATTGCAGTGATGTCCAGGAGTGTGATTTTATATTTTACATATGTATTGGTCTATGATATATTGGGATAAAAAGGTCTTTCAATATCGATAGTTTGAGACACTTAACTTCTTCATATCACATCTGTGGAAATTGAATTCCACAGAGTGAGAAGTGACCTTCCCAAGGGCTTTTGGCTCTCGCTTCATACTTGCTGCCTAGCATACTTCAAAATTTATTCTGAATTCATTTGAATCAGAATGCTGAATTGATACCAAAGAAAGATTACTGACTACCATTTGTAGAGTATTAACTATGTGTTAAGCGGCACTGCATGAGACAGTTTTGACACATTATCTCTATTCCTCACAGCTCAGTTGTATGTATTACTACCACCACTTCACAGTTGATGAAACTGAGTATCAGAAAAGTAAATCAACATATCCCAATGTTACCCATGAGATAAGTGGTAGAACTGAGATTCAAACACAGGTCTGTGTACATCAAAGTTCTTATCTGCCATACCAACAATTTCCATCTGGTGTGCCACAAGAATTTTTAAACCATGCAATACCTGGCTATTTAGTCAGGGGCACTGACCTCTTTTTACTTAGATTGTCAAATAAAAAATGACAACAGCCAATACAATAATAGCCATTCAGTGTGAATGAATCAAAATTTTATTTATTTTTTATCATATTGGCAAAAAATATACTGCATGTGCCTCAGAATTTTAGTAATTAGTGTATGTATGCCATAAGATGAAACAGGTTAAAAATCACTGCACTATACTATAAATCAATTGTCTCAGTGAATCCTCAAACCATCTTATGTGATAAAAATGGTTATTAATCCTATTGTACAGTCAATGAAACTAAAGCTCAATAAGATTTAAGTGACTTGCTTAACACCATGTAGTTAGTGAGTAATAGAGCTGGATTTAATTTGTCTATTGACTCTAAAACCTACAAATTTTCCCATTTTACTACACTGCCTTGCGATTTTCCACTGAGAAATGTGAGCAAGAAAATAGAATATTGTTCTCTTGGTATTGAAGCATATCAGTTTCATGGGAAAGTTCACAAGACTGGGTAAATTCAGAAGTCTAATCTGGGACTCATGCCAAGGTCTGAGTACTATCTGGTTGGCACATAGATAGACTGGGCATATATCAGTGTATCACCGGTGTGAACTATAGCTCACTTTGACTCTTTAACTCCTTTTCTGTAGCAAAATCTTAATGGAATTCTCTAAGATTTTTTTGAACTCTCTACATGTCAGTGGTCTTTCCTTCAACCTGTAATAATCTCTTCCATTTTATCACCTAGCTAATGCCTATTCATCATTCAAATAGTAGCTTAAATTTTTTTCTCAGGTAAGCCTTCAGGCACCCCTAAGGAAATAAGATCTTCCCAGTATTCACCTTCTTGACATATGACAATACTTAGTAGCAATCCACATAACTGTAAACAGCTGATTATATAATTACTGTTTTTAATTTTTCATAGGATGTAAAATTTGACAGATCAGGGTTTTCTCTTGCTCACTTTTGTATCTCCAGTTCCTAGCACAGAGTCAGCTATGCAAGATAATACTTTTGATTTTGAAGTAAAAGAAAGGATGCATTAATGCTAATATTGGATTCTTATGCAACTGTTCTTGTTGTCTTCTCTGTTTTCAATTAGACTGGTATTTCTTACACTTGCTGATTATAAAAATCACCAGGAGTGTTTGCTAAAAAATATATCCATTATCTGGCAGAGAAGACTGAAAGTGGTCCAGAAATCTCAACTTATTATTTACTAGCAGACAGTATGATTCTTGTGGATAGATAAACTTAGAAAACACTAACTTTGAATATCTGTGCTTTATTCTGAGTATTTTTTAACAAGTGGGTCTTTACTTTGTTAATCCTGTTCTTAAACCTAGTACTGTAGTATTAGTTACCTAAACATCTTATATAAGATAAAATGTTATGTGCAATGCTGAACTTGTACTTTTTTTTTTAAAGTGAAAGGAGGGGAGGTACACATACTTGTGAATGCGCCCTAAGATCCACACTGCAACCCCTGTCTGGAGCCAATGTTCAAATCAACAAAGCCATCTTCAAAAATTAATGAATGGGACTACATCAGACTAAGAAGTTTTTGCTCGGCAAGAGAAACTGATAACAAAATAGACAGCCAACTAAATGGGAAATGATATTTTCAAACAACAGCTCAGATAAGGGCCTAATATCCAAAATATACAAAGAACTCATAAAACTCAACAACAAACAAATGAACAATCCAATAAAAAAATGGGAAGAGGACATGAACTGACACTTCTCCCAGGAAGAAATACAAATGGCCAACAGATATATAAAAAGATGCTCAGCTTCGTTAGTTATTAGAGAAATGCGAATCAAAACTGCAATGAGATACCACCTCACACCTGTTAGATTAGCTACTATTAACAAGACAGGTAATAGCAAATGATGGAGAGTCTGTGGAGAAAAAGGAACCCTCATACACTGTTGGTGGGAATGTAAAGTAGTACAACCATTATGGAAGAAAGTATGGTGGTTCCTCAAAAAACTGAAAATAGCACTACCTTATGACCCAGCAATCCCTCTACTGGGTATATACCCCCAAAACTCAGAAACATTGATACGTAAAGACACATGTAGCCCCATGTTCATTGCAGCATTGTTCACAGTGGCCAGGACATGGAAACAACCAAAAAGCCCATCAATAGATGACTGGATAAAGAAGATGTGGCACATATACACTATGGAATACTACTCAGCCATAAGAAATGATGACATCAGATCATTTACAGCAAAATGGTGGGATCTTGATAACACTATACAAAGTGAAATAAGTAAATCAGAAAAAACCAGGAACTGCATTATTCCATACGTAGGTGGGACATTGAAAAAAGTGAAACTAAGAGACATTGATAAGAGTGTGGTGGTTACGGGGGGAGGGAGGAGAGGGAGAGGGAAAGGGGGAGGGGGAGGGGCACAAAGAAAACTAAATAGAAGGTGACAGAGGACAATCTGACTTTGGGTGATGAGTATGCAACATAAGTGAACGACAAGATAACCTGGACTTGATATCTTTGAATATATGTATCCTGATTTATTGATGTTGCCCCATTAAAACTAAAATTATTAAAAAAAAAAAAAACAACAAAGCCATCTTCATTGCCTGAAGCCAATGCTCAGATCACCTGAGCACCTGAGCTATCCTCAAAGCCCGGGACTGATGTTTGTACCAATGAGCCACTGACTGTGAAAGAAGAGGCAGAAATGGTGAGAGGAAGTGGAAGAGAAGCAGATGATCTCATCTCTATTTGGCTCCTTCTCCATATATCCATCCATATGAAGTACTTTTTAAAAAGAAATAATTTCTACTAAAAGCAATAGGTTAGAAAATTTTCAAGTTGAAACAGTGTGACTCAACTCCAATAATATAGGTACTACTGCAAATTTCTTTTTTAAAATGAAATGTATTGGGGTGACAATAGTTAATATCATTCAGTTTCAAGTGTACAATTTTATAGTACATTATATGTATATTGCATTGTGTGCTCTGCACCCAACGTCTACTCTCCTTCCATCAACATATATTTGATCACTTTTACCCTCTTCATTTAATCCCCTTTATCCTCTTCATCCTCTCCCTACCATATCCACTTCTATCTGGTAACTACCATACTGTTACCTGTGTTTATGAGTTTGTCTTGTTAGCTCATTTGTTGTTTTTGGTTTTATATTCCACATATGAGTAAAATCATAAAGTTCTTGTTCTTTTTGTCTGACCTATTTTATTTAACATAATACTTTTAAAATCCATACACATTGTCACAAATAACAATATTTCATTTTTTTCTTATGCCTGAGTAATTACTACTCTATTATATATATGAACCATATCTTTTTTAACCAATCATGCATCAAAGGACACTTAGGTTTTCCCATGTCTTGGCTACCATAAATAATGCTGCAATAAACACAAGGGTACATATATCTGCACATAAATATGTTTTCAAAGTTTTTAGTTAGATACCCAAAAAAGGAATTCCTGGTCATAATTATTCTTAATTTTTGAGGCACCTCCATATTGTTTTCTATAGTATGTGTATCAGTTCCCACCAGCACTGTATAACGGTTTCCGTTTCTCCACATCTTCTCCATCATTTGTTATTTCTTGTCTTATGGATGATCGCCATTTTAACAGGCATGAGATGGTATCTCATCATGTTTTTGATTTGCATTTACTTTATAGTTAGTGAAGTTGAGCATCATTTCATATGTAAGTTGGCTATCTGCATATCTTCTTTGGAAAAGTGTCTGTTCGGGTTATCTGTCCATTTAAAAAAAATAGTGAGAGGAGAGGGGGCAAAGAGACAGACTCCCACATGAGACCTGACTGGGATCCACCCAGCAAGCCCACTAGGAAGCAATGCTCTGCCTATATGGAGCCCTTGCTTCATTGCTCTTGAGCCATTATTTAGCACCTAAGACAGCGGCCATTGAGCCATCCTCAGGATCTGAGGCCAACTCACTCAAGCCAATCAAGCCATGACTGTGGAAGGGGAAGAGAGAAAGAAAGGGAAGAGGGAGGGGTGGAGAAGCAAATGGTTACCTTTCCTGTGTGCTCTGATAGGGAATTGGACTTGGGACATCCACATGTCATGCCAATGTTCTACCATGGAGCCAACTGGCCAGGGCTTCTGTCCATTTTTAATTAGATTGCTGTTTTGTTTTTGGTTGAGTTGTATGAGTTATTTATATATTTTTGATATTAGCCCATTATCAGATGCATTGTTTACAAATATCTTTTTTAATTTGGTTGGCTATCTTTTTATTTTGCTGATTTTTTTTCTTGTAGTGTACTTTTCTAAAGGGTCCGAATGTAAGTAATCAGGTACTAGAATAAGGAAGAAGTAAAAGTTAATTGAATAATCATTATAGGAAATGTATTATAATTGTTCTTAGTATTTTATTTATTTTCAGTTTAAAGAAAGCATCTGAAAGTGTTCCAAAATAAAACTTTGCTTTTTTTTTGTTTTCTTGATGCTAACTGAATCTTAAGTATAAGTTGTAAATAAGTGAAAACTCACTAAAAATTACATCCTTGATCATGTTATTATCAATGGTAAGAAGATTAAAAATGCTTAGCATCAATTACATGACTAGATAACCAATGGAAAAATAAAATTACATCTAAATGTAATGGTGATAATTGCAAATTTGGGCTTCTGGAGACCTTACTCACATGTCTTATGATTATACCTTCACAGTATCCCACTGAAGATATGGCTTTCTGGGGTGTCATGAATCATAGAATAAAGCTCAATGCAGCAAAAACATTACACAAAGATGAAATATGTCAAGTAAAATTAGGCCAATTAACCACATACTATTTTTTGACTAGTTAAATTTGTTCACATCAGATTGCTTGGGTAGTATAAACCATAGTTTCTTAGTTCATCTGATTATGATTTTTTCTCGTGTTCAATCTTATCCAAATGAATGGGAGTTAGGCTAAAGACAAAATTATACCAACTTTATTTTAGTTATTCCTAGTACTAGTTTTAAGGGCTTCTCCATTAACAAGATTATAAGTTTTACTCCTGCTCTTTGATTAGGAAATACATTCATTTAAGTTAATGTAGCACAGGGTGAATTCGTCTGGCTGGACTGCCCTTTCTGCTGCTCTTCACTGGCTTACTTTTAAGGCTCAGGGAAAGAATTCTTCTTTTGCTCCTTCCCTGTCCTATCTCCTAATGTCTAGATGAGAGAAACAATATAGTGTGGGGGTTCTCATGAAAGAGAAATTTGGACCAAATTACTCATGTGAACAGCTGCACAAGTTGTGAAAATATGGTATGTACATATGAATCTAGAAAAATTGAAGATTGTTTAAGATAATAACACAGTTTCACTTACCAAAAGCAAAAAAAAAAAAGAGTATATACAGAGTTTTAAAAGTTGGTAGGTGTTTCTTTAGTCGTGGTAAGCGAGATTCATCTACTGCATCTACTGACATCTGGATCCACTAGTCAGACCACCTTTATGGAACTGAGAGTAAAGAAACTATGCTAAGCTACTGTTGGTTGCCAGACATCCCTTCTAAACCAGTATGTTGTCATCTGAATTCATTTCTCTGTATATTTGTGATCTGATATTTGAGATACAATTTAATAATCTATTTCTTAGAGGATATGAGAGAGGTGTACCTAAGAGAGACACACCTCCTGGGTTATATCCTCACTCAGCCACCTACTTGCTTGGAGACAGTCATTTTATTTTATTTTATTTTTTACAGGGACAGAGAGAGGAATAGATAGGGACAGACAGACAGGAACAAAGAGAGATGAGAAGCACCAATCATCAGTTTCTCGTTGTGACACCTTAGTTGTTCATTGATTGCTTTCTCATATGTGCCTTGACCGTGGGCTTTCAGCAGACCAAGTGACCCCTTGCTCAGCGACCTTAGGTCCAAGCTAGTGAGCTTTTTCTGCTCTACTTAGATGAGCTCATGCTCAAGCTGGCAACCTCAGGGTCTCGAACCTGGGTCTTTTACATCCCAGTCTGATGCTCTATCCACTGCACCACCACCTGATCAGGCGACTTAGTCATTTTTAACTCTATGGTTTTGTTTTCTAATTTGTAATATGAGATAATTATATCAATTATCTTATAACTGTATAGGATAGTGCCTAGCATGGTGCCATATATACCCAATAAATGCTGGCTCATAATGCTGAATACCTACTAATAAGATGCCAGCCATTTTATTAGTTATTAAGGATTTATTGATGAACGTAACAATTGGCTATACTCAAGAATCCTACAGCCAGCTGCAGTTGACCCTGGTTATCTGTCCTCATAACTTTTGCCCTGAATTGTTATAAATAATGTTTTTGGTATCCAAATTATTCCACCAAAAAGAAAAACAAGACAAAACACACCAGTTAACTGGGATATTGTACCTGTTACCTCTGTAATCTTAAGATGGACTATTATTTGTAACTCAGGCTATGGTTCATGAAACCAGGGAGGTATTGTATAAGAAGCATTACCCTGTGGCAAAATAATGGTAGATAATGGCAGATAGTCCCAATGAAGGGGTGAGGCAGATGGAGATTCCAAATACAACTCCATGGCAAAGAAAGTGGCAAACATCAAGAGATTTCAAGTGAAAGGTTGAAGCTAGAGTCTAGAGGGATTGTTATACAAAAACAAAGACTGGCATTGCCTGTATTTGTAAGAATGCCAATCATCTCAGACTGCTGAAAGCATCTCTGTATTCAAAATATGCTCATTTATTGAGAGCTACCACTTGGTCAGCCACTGAAGACCCAGAGATAAGTGGGACATAGATTTCTAAGCAACAGAAAAAGAGTTTCTACACACTTGCACAGACTTTGGTACACTTTGAGTACAAACATGGCCTTGTATACATGGCTACTTAGAAATAATTGAAGATAATAAGGATTATTATTGAGAAATCACTACAAGTCAGGCAATGTTCCACCTGCTTTTAATGCTTTAAAAATTCTATTCTCACAAACAGCTCTTTAAGGTATGTATGACTAACATTATCATGATGAGAAAATGGCTTGCCCAAGGTCACACTGTGAGTTAAGGTCAGAGTTGGGACTGGAACATCTGCAATCTGGCTCCAGAGTTTGAGCTCCTAATTCCACATGCACTATCTCTCTAAATGTTACATATTCCCTAGGTTCCCTTTTATTTAATCACATTTATTCATTCACCATAACTTTATTGAGAACCTACTCTGTGTTTAGCATAGGATTTGGTTCTGGAACTCAAATAGTTAAGAAGGTAGTCAAGGTTCTAATATGAATATAAAACTGTCACCTGGCCCATGAGACTCAAGAACACAATAGCATACCACCTGTCCCCTTTAGGAGCTTAACCATGCCCTACTTTTATTGCTAAAATTTGCATATACTTCCCAGTAACGGGCAATACTCAACAGAATCAAGAGAAAATCCACCAACTCTCATGACTACAAAATTATAAGACTTCGGTTAGAATCCCTTCTGTGTTGTGATTGGCCAGTGTATGAATATAATGGGAAATAACTCAGCCACTATATAAAAGAAAATTAATACTGGACATTTTTAATATCTGGAACCAAGAAATTTTATTCAACAAAAAGCATTTTTATTAAGAATCTGTGGTCACACTACTGCTCTTAGAAAAAATGGCCTTGCTTGTGTAAACATAAAAACATTGGTCTGTACCTCCCTAAGGCAGTGTGGATCAGAGTCAGAAAAGGGCTAAAAAGTGCATTTTTAAAACAAAATTTCTTTAGAATATTAAATTGAATGGTGTAATATTGACCAATAAGAGTACATAGGTCTCAGGTAAGCATTTCTATAACACATGAACTGTTAATAATGTATACCCATCACCCAAAGTCAAATCATTTTTCATTACCAGATATTTATCCCTCTTTACTACCCTCCCCCCCAAGCCCCTCCTGCTGGTAACCACTTCACTTTTATCTATTTCTATAAGTCTCCATTTTATATACCACCCATGTGTGAAACCATATAGTGCTTAGCTTTTTCTGTTTTACTTACTTCACTCAGTTTAATGTTCCCAAGGTACATTCAAGTTGCTGTGAATGACAATGTGTCCTCATTTCCTATGGTCGAGTAGAATTCCACCTTTTTTTTTTATCCAATCCTCTATTGAAGGAGACTTTGGTTGTTCCATATCTTGACCACAGTGAATAATGCTGTGATGAACATGCGGGTGCATGTGTCTTTACATATCAATGTTTTTGAATTTTGGGGGTAGATACCCAGGAGAGGGTTTGCTAGGTCATAAAGTAGTTTTATTCTTAATTTTTTGAGGAACTACCATATGTTTTTTTTTTATAATGGCTTTACCACTTTACATTCCCAGCAACAGTGAATGAGGGTTACTTTTTCTGCAAAGCCTCTCCAAGATTTTTTCTCACCTGTTTTATTGATAATATGCAGTCTAACAGGTGTGAGGTGGTATCTCATTGTAGTTTTTTTTGTTTTGTTTTGTTTTTGTTACAGAGACAGAGAGAGGGCAGATAGGGACAGACAGACAGGAAGGGAGAGAGATGAGTAGCATCAATTCTTCAATTCATCCTTGCAACACCATAGTTGTTCATTGATTGCTTTCTCATATGTGCCTTGACCTGGGGGCGGGGGCACAGTAGACCGAGTGACCTCTTGCTCAAGCCAGCGATCTTGGGCTTAAGCTGGTGATCTTTGTAAAACCAAATGAGCCCACACTCAAGCCGGTGACCTCAGAGTTTCGACCTGGGTCCTGTTTATCCCAGTCCAGTGCTCTATCCACTGCACCACTGCCTGATCAGGCTCATTTGTAGTTTTGATTTGCATTCAACTAATAGCTAGTGAAGACAAGGATCTTTTGGTCATTGGTATGTCTTCTTGGGAGAAGTGTCTGTTCAGGTCCTTTTTATACTTTTTCTTTTCTTTTCTTTTTGTATTTTTTCTAAGTTAGAAGCAGGGGGCAATCAGACAGACTCCTACATGCACCTGATTGGGATCCACCAGGCATGCCCACCAGGGGGCAATGTTCTGTCCATCTGGGCGTTGCTCCCTTATGGCCTTAACCATTCTAGCACCTGAGGTGGAGAGCATGGAGTTGTCCTCAGAGCCTGGGCCAACTTTGCTCCAATGGAGCCTTGGCTGCAGGAGGGGAAGAGAGAGACAGAGAGAAAAGAGAGAGGGAAGGGTGGAGAAGCAGATGGGTGCTTCTCCTGTGTGCCCTGACCTGTAATCAAACCCAGGACTTCCACAAGCTGGGCCAATGCTCTACGGCTGAGCCAACCAGCCAGGGCACTTTCTCCACTTTTTAATTGGATTGTTTGATTGTTTGTTGCTGAGCTTTGTGAGTTTTTTATATGTTTTTGATATTAACCTTATAATAGAGCAGTTATTTATAAATATCATCTCCCATTGGGTTGGCTACTTTTTTGTTTTGTTGTCAATTTATTTTGCTGTGCAGAATACTTTTAGTTTAATATAATCTCATTTATTTATTGTTGCCTTTACTTCCCTTGCCTTTGGGGTCAAATTCAAAAAAATATTTTCTACAGTAAAGGTCCATAAGTTTATTATCTATGTTTTTTTCTATGTGATATATTGCTTTAGATCTTATATTTAGGTCTTTGATTCAATATAATTTTGTTCAATTGTGTAGTCCAGTTTTATTCTTTTACATGTGATTGTCCAATTTTGCTGGCACCATTTATTGATTAGGCTTTCTTTTATCCTTTGTGTGTTTTTGTCTTCTTTGTCAAAGATTATTTGTTCACATATACATGGTTTTCTTTCTGGGCTCTCGATTTGTTCCATTGGTCAGTATATCTGATTTTCTACCTATACCATGCTGTTTTCATAATGGTTGCTCTATAGTATAACTTGAAGTCAGATAATGTTTTATCTCTGGCTTGATTTTTTTGTAAGTATTGCATTGGCTATTTGATTTTTTTGATTGTTTTTGAGAGAGAGAGAGAGAGAGAGAGAGAGAGAGAGAGAAACAGAGGACAGACAGGAACAGATAAGCAGGAAGAGAGAGAGATGAGAAGTATCAACTCATAGTTATGACACCTTAGTTGTATCTTGCTTGTTTCCTTGTTTCCTCATATGTGCCTTGACGGAGGGGGGGCTCTATTCTAGCCAGTGAGACCTTGCTTAAGCCAGCAACTTTGGGCTCAATCCTGAAACCATGGGATGATATCTATGATCTCACACTCAAGATTGTGACTCTGTGCTTGAGCTGGTGTGCCCAGGCTTAAGCTGGATGTGCCCATGCTCAAGTCGGTAATCTCAAGGACTCAAACCTGGGTCCTCAATATTTCAAACTGACACTCTATCTACAATGCCACCATCTGGTTGGGCTATTTCTGTTTTGTTTTGTTTTAATGATTCCATACAAACCTGGCAATATTTTGTTCTATTTCTTTAAAAAGTGACATTGGGATTTTAATGGGTATTGTATTAAATCTGTATATTGCTTTGGGTAATTTGGCCATTTTAACTATGTTAATTCTTCCAATTCATACACATGGAATATTTTTCTATTTCATTGTGTCATTTTCAAATTCTTTCAATAATGCTTTCAATATATAATTTCTTTCAGTGTATAGGTCCTTTACATGATTTGTTAAGTTTATTCTTGGGTATTTTATTTTTTATTGTGGCAATTGTTTATTTATTATTGCTTGCAATTATAGAATAAATTGTTCTTTTGGGTTCATTTTTTGAAATTTCATTGTTGGCATATAGTAAAGCTGTATCCTGAGATTTACTGCATTGGTTTATAGTTTTTAACAATTTTTTGGTGGAGTTTTTAGTTTTTTCTATATCCAAGATCATATCATCTGCAGAAAGTGATGCCTTTACTTCTTCTTTCCCAATATAGATGTCTTTTATTTATTTCTCTTGCCTCATTGCTCTAGCTAAGTGAAATAAGCCAAGAAGAGAAAGACAAATATTATATGATCTCACTTATATGTGCAATCTAATGAACATAGTGAACTGAGGAACAGAATAGAGGTAAAGGCAGGGTCACAGGGAGCAGAAAGACAACTGTCAGAGGAAAGGGGGATGAGGGGATGGGATCAGAGTAGGTGAAGGGATTAATGAAATTATATATACATAACACATAAATACAGATAACAGGACAGCAAATCTCAGATGGAGGAGGAGGAATTTAGGGGGAGGGGCATTAAGGGGGCAAAATGGGGGACATGGGAATGGAGGGTGAGGGTGTTATATTTAGTGGGACACTTTAATTCATGTTAACACAATAAATTAAAATTAATAAAAATTTTAAAAAATAAAGAATATTCCATGTCTATAATGAATAATAGTGAACAAATTGAGCAGACTTGCTTTGTTCTTGATTTTAGAGGGAAAGCCTTCAGTTTTTCATCATTTAGTATGATATTAGTTGATGGTTTGTCATATATGGACTTTATTATGTTGAAGTAATTTCCTTCTATACCCATTTTACTGAATATTTAAAACTTAAATGTATTTTGTATCTTATTGAATGCATTTTCTGTCTTTATTAATAATATCATATGATTTTTTTTAGTTGTTTTGTTGTGGTTTATTATCTTGACTAATTTATATATGTTGAGCCATCCTTGTTCTCCTGGAATAAATCCCTTTTGACTGTGATGTATTACATTTTTTTTAATCTTTTTTTTTTTAGATTTTCTTTATTCATTTTTATTAGAGAGAGAGAAGAGAGAGAGAGAGAGAGGGAGAGAGAGAGAGAGAGAGAACAGGGGGAGGAGCAGGAAGCATCAACTCCCATATATGCCTTGACCAGGCAAACCCAGGGTTTTGAACTGGCGACCTCAGCATTCCAGGTTGACGCTTTATCCACTGCGCCACCACAGGTCAGGCTGTGTTACATTTTTAATGTATTGTATTTGATTTACTAATATTTTGTTTAGGATTTTTGCATCTGTATTCATTAGTTATTGGTCTGTAGTTTTATTTATCTGTGTTCTCCTTGCCAGGTATTGGTACCAGGATTATGTTGGCCTCATAAAATGTGTTAGGGAGTATTGTTTCTTTTTCTATTTTTTGGAAGAAGACTTTGACAAGAACAGGTATCCCAACTTTTTTTGAATATTTGGTAGAGTTTACTAGTGTAACCATCTTGTCCTGGACTTTTATTTTATGAGACGTTTTTGACGGTTGTTCTATTTCTTCTATACTTATGGTTTTATTTAGGTTTTGCACTGCTTCATGACTCAGTCTAAGAAGATTGTATAGTTACAGAAACATCCATTTTTTCTAGATTGTTAAATTTGGTGGCTTATAATTTTTCATAGTAATCTAGTATTGTATAATCCTTTATCTATGATCTCTGTGGTAATTTTTCTTCTTTCATTTCAAGTTTTGTTTATATGAGTGATTTCTCTTTTGCTTAATGAGTGTAGCCAGTGGTTTGTCAATTTTATTGATCTTTTCAAAGAATCGGCTCTTTGTTGCATTAATTTTTTCTATAGTTTTTTTTTGTTCTGTATTTTATTTATTTCTGCTTTATTTTTTACTATTGTCTTTCTTCTGCTGACACTGAGTTGGCTTTGTCTTTTTTTTCTAATTTTTTAAGATGTGATATTAGGTTGTTTTCTTGCAATATCTCTTGTTTATGTATATAAGCCTGTAATGATATAAACTTTCCTCTTATTACTGCTTTTGCTGCATTCCAGAAGTTTTTCTATGTTGCACTGTCATTCTTAGTTGTGTGTATATATTTTTTGCTCTTTGATTTCATTTCTTCTTTGACCAGTCTTTTTTCAGAAGTATGTTATTGAATTTTCATGTTTGTGGGTTTCTTTACTTGCTTTTTGAAGGTGAATATTAATTTCATAGTCTTATGGTCAGAGATTATTGGTATAATTTCAATCTTCTTGAATTTGTTGAGGTTAATTTTGTGGTTTAACATATGGGCTATCATTGAGAAGGTTCTATGTGTACTGGAGAAAATGTATAATCTGATTTTCTGAGATAAAAAAAGATGTCATGAAAATATCTCATGTCTAGTTGTTGTTGAAGTGTTGGTCTAGTGTGTTGTTTAAGGTCAGTAATTCTGTATTGATTTTTGATTTGGATGATCTATCTAAAGCAGTCAGTGGTGTGTTGAGATATGCAAATATGATTCTGTTTTTGTCTGTTTCTCCTTTTAAATTAGTTCATAGATGTCTTTTATATTTTGATAATCCCTGTAAGTGTATATATAGTATATTAGAAAGTGTTATGTTTCTTCACATACTGTCCCCTTTATCATTAGGAAATGTCCATCTTTGCTTTTGTTACCTTGTTGTCTTTAGGTCAGTATTTTCAGATATTATATTTACACTTGCTTTTCTTTAGTTATTATTTCCTTGAAAAATAATTTCCCAACCTTTAACTTTGAGTCTACTTTTGTCCTTGCAGCTAAAATATGCCTCTTAAAGGTAGCATATTTTTGGGTTATGCTTTTTGATTCAATCAGGTACTCTATATCACTTTATTGGTGAGTTCAGTCCACTTACAGTTAGGATAATTACTGATTCTTGAGGATTTCCTATATTTATTTTAAGTTTTGTTTTCCAGTAGTTCTGTGTCTCCTTCGGTTTTTCTCTTTTGTGTTTCTGTCAGTTGGTTTTGTTTGGTGGTATTTCATCCTTTTGTCCTTTATTTCTTTTTTTTTAAGCTATGTGTTTTAGTAGTGGCTCTTCTGTGGATAGTAATCATTAAGATATTAAGAGAAAATTTTTATAAGTCAGAAGTCTTTTGTTTTATGAGTCTTTTGTTACTACAAATCTTTATTTTCTCCCCTTTTATGTTAGTATTGTCAGAGATTATCCTTGTTTTTGTTGTAACATTGTTGGATTTTTTATTTTGTTTTGTTTTGTTCTTTTTGACTACTAGAATAACCACCATTAGTATTTTCTATAGTGGGGATTTTCTGGCAATAATTTTCTTCAGCTTCTGTACATTCAAAAATTGTTTTTATTTCTACTTTATATTTGAAGGATAACTTTGATGAATATAATAATCTTGGCTGGCAAATCCTCTCTTTCAGTACTTTAAATTTCGGATCCACACTTTTCTGGCTTGTAAAGTTTCTTCTGAGAAGTGTAATGATAACCTAATGAGGCTTCCTTTATATCTTATGGTATTTTTCCTAGTTGCCTTGAAGATTCTATCTTTATCACTGAGTATTGACAATTTTATTACAATATGCCTTGGAGAAGGTCTGTTTGGGTTGTAGTAACTCAGTGTTCTGTTTGCTTCTTGGATTCATGGGCTTAAATCTTTCCATAGGTTTGGAAATTTTTCAATTATTCATTTGAATAAGTTCTTTATTCCCTTCTCCCTCTCTTCTTCTGATATACCAATTATTCTTATACTGCCTTTTCTGATAAATTCAGAAATTTTTGTAGATCTCTATTATTTTTTTAAAATGTATGTCTCACTATTCCTCTATGTAGCATTTCTAGTTACCTTTCTTGATGTCATTGATTCTCTCCTTTACTTTGCCCATTGTATTAGTTAATTTTTCTACCTCAGATTTTGTTTCATGTACTGAGTTATTCATCTCCATTTGGTTCTTTTTCAATGTTGCAATGTCTTTGGTGAAGTACTCATTTTTGTAATGAATTTGATGTTTGAGCTCATTAAATTGCCCATCGGTTTTTTGTTTGTTTGTTTTTTGCATCTCATTGAATATTTTCAGAACCTTATTTTTTTTAGTTTTTAAATTTTATTTAGAAAAATAACTTTAACAAAGTGACATTGGTCAATAAGAGTACATATATTTCAGGTGAAAATTTCTATAGCATTTGAACTGTTGATTACATTGTATACCCATAACCCAAATTCAAATCATTTTCTGTCACCATATATTTGTCTCTCTTTACATTTTACCCCACTCTCTCCCCTCCCATTCACTCAAGTCCCATTACCGATCCTTCACATTTCCTTTTACCTGGTAATTGTTTCAATTTTATCTATGTTCATAAGTCTCAGTTTTATATTTCACCTATGCATGAAATTATACAGTTCATAGCTTTTCTTGATTCATTTATTTCTTTCAGGATAATGTTTTCAAGATCCATCCATGTTGTTGTAAATGACACTATGTCATTGTTTCTTCTGAATGAGTAGTGTACCATTGTATTTATGGACCACATTTTCTTTATCCAATCCTTTATTAAAAGACACCTTTCTTGTTTCCATGTCTTGGCCACTGTGAATAATGCTGCAACAAAAATTGAGGTGAATGTGTCTTTATGTACCAATGTTTTTGAGCTTTGGGGGTAGATACAAAGTAGAGGAATTGCTGGGTCCAATTATAGTGCTATTTTTAGATTTTAAGGAACCACCATACTTTCTTCCATAATGGTTATACTAATTTGCATTCCTACTAGTAAGTGAATGATGGTTTCTTTTTCTTCACAGCCTCTCCAAAACTTGTTATTACCTATCTTGTTGAGAATAGCTAATCAAACAGGTGTGAGGTGGTATCTTATGTAGTTTTTATTTGTATTTCTCAAATAGCTGGTGATGATAAACATCTTTTTATATATCTGTTGACCATTTGTCCTTTTGGGAGAAATGTCTGTTCAGGTCCTCTCTCCATTTTTTAATTGAATGGTTAGTTTGATTGCTGTTGAACTTTGTGAGTTCTTTAGATATTTAGTATATTAACTACTCATAAGAGTTGTTGTTTGCAAATATCATATCTCAATTAGTTGGCTTTTTATTTGTTTTGTTGTCAGTTTCTTCTGCTGAGGAGAAGCTTCTCAGTTTGATATAGTCCCATTCATTTATTTTTGCCTTTACTTCCCTTGACTTTGGGGTCAAATTTACAAATTATTTATTGTGTCCAAAGTCCATGAGCTTAGTAAATATATTTTCTTCCATGTAATTTATAATTTTAAGTCTTATATTTAAGTCTATGATTTGTTTTAAGTTCGTAATTTTGCAGGGTGACAAAATGTAGTCAAGTTTTATTTTTTTGCATGTGTGTGTGTGTGTTTTTCCCCAGTACCATTTATTGAATAGGCTTACTTTTCTTCATTGTGTGTTTTGGGCACCTTTGTCAAAGATGATTTGCCCTTATATGTGTGGTTTTATTTCTCGGCTCTCAAGTCTGTTCCATTGGTCTGTATGTCTGTTTTTCAGCCAATACAATGCTGATTTGATTATCTTGGCTCTAGAGTATAATTTGAAGCCCAGTAGTGTTACTTCCACCATCATTCATTTTCATCAGGATTGCTTTGGCCATTTAAGTTTTTTTATAGTTCTAGGCAAACCTGGTAAATTTTTGTTCTATTTATTTATTAATGACAATGAAATTTTGATGGAAATTGTGTTAAATTTATATATTGCTTTGGGTAATATAGCCATTTTAACTATGTTGTTTCTTCTAATCCATGAACATGGAATATTTTTCTATTTCATTGTGTCTTTTTTAATTTCTTTCAATAATGTTTTGTAGTTATTTGCATCCTTTGTTAAGTTTATTCTTAGGTACTTTATTTTTTGTTGCAGTTGTAAAAGGAATTGTTTTTTGAGTTCATTTCCTGAAGTTTCATTGTTGACATACAGAAATGCAATATATTTTTTCTTATGCATAGCAAAAGAAATTGACAACAAAACAGACAGCCAACTAAATGGGAGATGAGATTTTCAAACAACTAAGATAAGGAGTTAATATCTAAAATATATAAAGAACTCACCAAACTCAGCAACAAACAAGTAAACAATTTAATTAAAAAATGGGAATAGGATGTGAGGAGACATTTCTCCCAAGAAGATATACAAATGACCAATAAATATACAAAAGATGCTCATCTTCACTAGCAAGTAGAGAAACGCAAATCATCACTACAATGAGATACCATCCCACACATGTTAGATTAGCTATTATTAACAAGACAAGTAATAACAAGTGTTGGAGAGGCTGCAGAGAAAAAGATACCCTCATTCACTGCTGGTGGGAATGTAAACTATGAAAGTATGATGGTTCCTCAAAAAATTAAAATAGAACTTCCATATGACCCAGCAATCCCTCTGCTTGGTATATACTCCCAAACCTTGAAAACAGTGGTACATAAAGACATAGGCATCTCCATGTTCATTGCTGCATTGTTCATGGTGACCAAGACAGGGAAACAACCACAATACCTTTCAATAGAGTATTGGATAAAGAAGGTGTGATACATATATACAGTGGAATACTACTGTACTACTTATCCATAAGAAATGATGACATAGCATCATTTATAAGAACATGGATTGACCTTGATAAGATTATACTAAGTTAAATCAGTTAATCATAATATGCTAAGAACTGAATGGATCCATACATAAGTGGGATACAAAATTGAGACTCATAAACTTAGATGAGATTGCAGTGGTTACAAGGGGGAGGGGAATAGAGGAGAGGGAGGGGAACTAGAAGAAGGGGGTGGGAATAAAGAGAAACAAATATAAGGGGACTGAGAATGATTGACTTTGGGTGATGGGTATACAACATAACTGTCTAAGTGATGTGGAGATATTTTCTCTAAATCTATATACTCTAGTTGACCAATGTCACCATGTTTAATTTAATGTCTAAATAAAAATAAATAATTTAAAATTTTTTGAGGGCATAAATAACTATTAAAAAAAAGCAGTAGCCATTTGTATACTGATTTTGTATCATGCAATTTTAATATTTTTTCTAATATTTTTGATGGAGTCTCCGTGATTTTCTATATACAGAATCATATCCTTTACAAAAAGTGATACCTTTACTTCTTTTTTTCCAATACAAATGCTTTTTATTTTTTTCTCTTGTCTAATTGCTCTTGCTAAAACATCTAGAACTATGTTGAATAAGAGTGCAATGAGTGGGCAGCCTTGTCTCATTTCTGACTTTAGAGGAAAATCCTTCATGTTCTATCATTTAGTAAGATATTAGCTGATGCTTGGTTGTATGGGTCCTTTATTATGTGGAGGCACTTTCATTCTACTCCAATTTTATTGAGTGTTTTAAACATAAAAATATTTTGTATCTTGTCAAATACCTTTTTTACATCTAATGATAATATTATCATATGGTTTTTTGTTTTTTGTTTTGTTGATGTGGTATATTATGTTGATCGATTTTCATATGTTGAGACATCCTTGTGCTCTTGAAATAAATCTCACGTATTTTGATGTATTATTTTTTAATGTGTTGTTGTATTTGATTTGGTAGTATTTTTCCTTTTTTAGTATTTTTAGATTTTGGTAGTACTTTTAGCATCTGTATGTGTTAGAGATAATGGTCTGTAGTTTTCTTTTTTTGTGTTGTCTTTGCCAGGAATGGTGTAAGGGTTTTGTTGGTTTTATAAAATATATGAAGACTATAACTTCTTCTGTATTTTGGAAGACTTTGAGAAGGATATGTACCAAAATTTTTTAAACGTTTGGTAGGATTCACTACTGTAACCATCTGATCCTGGATTTTTTGGAGGGGGAAGTTATTGTTGTTTCTATTACCTCCATGCTTATTGGTCTATTTAAGTTTTCCACTTCTTCATGGCTCAGTCTAGGAAGTTTTTATAGTTCTAGGAATTTATCTGTAGGTTGTTGAATTTAGAGGTGTATAATCTTTCATATTATTCTATTATAATCTTTTGTATACCTTTGATATCTGTGGTATTTTCTTCTCTTTTATTTCAGATTTTGTTTATATGAGTCCTTCCTCTTTTTTCCTTAGTGTGTCTTGCCAATTGTTTGTCAATTTTTTTATTTTTTAAAAGAAACAGCTCTTTGTTGTTTTAATTTCTTGATTTTTTTTATCATCTATTTCATGTTGTTCTGCTCTAATTTTTATTATTTCCTTTCTTTTACTGACTTTGGGTTGCCTTTATTGTCTTTTTCTTGTTCCTTGAGTTGTGATGTTAGACTATTTATTGGCATCTCTCTGGTTTCTTGATATAAGCCTGTAATATAAACTTGAGAATGTTGCATACACATTGGAGAGAATGTATAATCTGACATTTTGGGATGAAATGTCCTATACATGACTCTTATGTTCATTTGGTCCAGAGTGCCATTTAAGACTGATATTTCTTGGGCCCTGGCCGGTTGGCTCAGCGGTAGAGCGTCGGCCTAGCGTGTGGAGGACCTGGGTTCGATTCCCGGCCAGGGCACACAGGAGAAGCGCCCATTTGCTTCTCCACCCCTCCGCCGCGCTTTCCCTTTCTGTCTTTCTCTTCCCCTCCTGCAGCTAAGGCTCCATTGGAGCAAAGATGGCCCGGGCGCTGGGGATGGCTCTGTGGCCTCTGCCCCAGGTGCTAGAGTGGCTCTGGTCGCAACATGGCGACGCCCAGGATGGGCAGAGCATCGCCCACTGGTGGGCAGAGCATCGCCCCTGGTGGGCGTGCCGGGTGGATCCCGGTCGGGCGCATGCGGGAGTCTGTCTGACTGTCTCTCCCTGTTTCCAGCTTCAGAAAAATGGGAAAAAAAAGAGACTGATATTTCTTTATTTATTTTTTCTTTGGATTATTTATCTATAGCTGTCAATTTTGTGTTGAAATCTCTAAGTATGATTGTGTTTTTGTTACCTTCTATTTTTATTTTTATTATTTTTATTTTTTGGACAGAGACAGAGAGAGATAAGAGAGAGAGACAGATAGGGACAGACAGACAGGAAGGGAGAAATGAGAACCATTAATTTTCCTTGTGACATCTTATTTGTTGATTGATTGCTTTCTCATATGTGCCTTGACTGAGGGGGTGCTATAGCAGAGCAAGTGATTTCTAGCTAAAACAAGTGACCTTTGGCTCAAGCAAGCAACATGGGGTCACATCTATGATCCCACTCTCAAACTATCAACTCTGTGCTCAAGCTGGTTCAGCCTTTGTTCAAGGCAGATGAGCCTGTGCTCAAGCCATTGACCTCAAGATTTTGAACTTGACTCTTCTGTGTCCCAGTCCAATGCTCTATCCACTGCACCACTACTTCTATTTTTAAATCAGTTATTAGATTTTTAATATATTTTGATGTTCCCTGGTTCTGTGCATATATATTAAGAAGCATTATTTCTTCTTGATACAAAGTCCTCTTTTTCAATATAAAATGTCCGTCTTGGCCTCTGGTTAGCTTTATTGTCTTCTAGTCAACATTTCAAAAATTAATATGGCTACTTCTGCTTTTCTTTGGATATTATTTGCTTGGAGAATCATTTTCCAACCTTTCACTTGGAATCTCCTTTTGTCCATGCAGCTTAAGTGTGTCTCTTGAAGGCAGCATATGGTTGAGTATCACTTTTTGTTCCAATCTGCTACTCTGTGCCTCTAAATATGTGGGCTTAGTCTGTTTACATTTAAGGTAATTATTGATACTTGAGGGTTTCCTATAGTCATTTTATGTTTTGATTTTTGGTAGCTCTGTGTCTTGTTTGGTTCTTTATTTTTTTCTGTCAGTTGTGTTTATTTGGTGGTATTTCATACTTCTTTCTTTTTGTTTGTTCTTTTTTAAGCTGTGTGTTTCTGTAGAGGCTTTTTCATGGGTGGTTACCACTACATTAAAAAAAATGTTCATTTCTATAAGAGTCCCTTGCCATATGAGTGTTTCTGCACTCCATCCTCCTTTGCTACTGCAGATCTTTATCCTCTCCACTTTTATGTTAGTGTTGTCACAGATTATACTTGTTTTAATTGTAACCTTGTTGGAAATTTACTTGTAATTTTTTATTTGGTTTGTTTTTTGAGTCTGTTTGAATAGCCCCTGCAGTAGTGGTTTTCTCGTGATAAATTTCCTCAGCTGCTGTATGTCTGTAAAGGTTTTTATTTCTCTTTCATATTTGAAGGATAACTTTGATGGATATAGTATTCTTGGCTGGTAATTCCTCTCTTTCAGGACTTTGAATGTTTGGGTCTACTTTTCTCTGCCTTGTAGAGTTTCTGCTGATAATCTGGTAATAGCCTAATGGGCCTTCCTTTAAAGGTTATGTTCTTCTTTTCCTTAGCTAACTTGAGGATTCTTTCTTTGTCACTGATTTTTGAGAATTTTATTATCATGTGTTTTGGTGAAGGTCTGTTGGTGTTGTGGTTACTCAGCATTCTTTGCTTCTTGGATTCAAGACTTTAACTGTTTCCATAGGTTTTGGAAATTCTCATAAATAATTTGTTTGAGTAGGCTCTCCATTCTCTTCTCCATCTTTTCTTCTTCTGATATCCACATTATACTTATATTGCTCTTTCTGATGGAGTCAAACAATTCTTGTAGAGCTCTATCATTTTTTTTTAATTTCTGAATCTCCCATCTTCTCTCTGTAGCATCTCTTGTTGCCTATCTTTGATGTCACTGATTCTTTCCTCTATTTATCTTCCTTTATTAGCTAACCTATCTAATTCCATCATGTATTGAGTTCTTCATCTCTGTTTATAAAGTTTCAATTTCCTTAGTAAAGCACTCATTTTGATCATTATTTGTTTTCTGAGCTCATTAAATTGCATATTGGTGTCTTTTTGCATCTCATTGAGTATATTCCTAACTTTAATTTTGAATTCTCTATCAATTAATCCATGTGATTAAATTTTTTTTGTAAAATTTTCTTTTTCTTTCTGAACTACATCTCTGTCTTGTGTAGCCATGGTATTAATTTTTTTCTTTTGACATGGCATTTGAGAGTGGTATTGTTAATAACCCTAACAAAACAACAACTAAAAAACTTGAAAAATTAAAAAAATAGTATAAAAATATAAAAATTTTAAAAGTTATGACAAGTAAAGGAGAAAAAATACAGGAAAAAAGATTGAAAACTTACAAAAAAGTCAAAGACAAAACACCAAGATAACATAAGAATAAAAATATAAGAATTAGAAAAAAATCAATTCAAAAATAAAAAAAGAGAAAAAAGAACAAGGAAAAAGGGAAAAAAATGGGAAAAATATTCTGAGAGATTTCTTCCAGTAGTTTTGCTGTATTACAACTTTTAGCTCTGTGAAGTTCTTGGGCTCTCCACTGAGATGTCACTGTCACTGTTGCAATGATATAGGTGTGGCTGTTGTCGAGTTGATTTGTGGGGCATGTTGTGAGGATTTTACCTCTTTGACTTTATGGCTTCTGTTTTATAGCTTCTACTTTCTCACAATATAGCTATTTTAATAGCAGTTTCAGGCTTCCAGCTCCTTCCTTTCATGTCTTAATAGACCTAAAGACTGGATGTGGAGCTCCTCTTTCTTTTCTTTTTCATATATATATATATATATATATATATATATATATATATATATATTCTCAAATGAGAAGTGGAGGTGGGCAAAGAGACAGACTCCCGCATGCACCTGACCAGGATCCACCAGCACGCCTACTAAGCGGTGATGCTTTACCTAATTGGTGCATTGCTCCACTGTACCCAGAGCCATTCTAGCACCTAAGGCGAGGTCATGGAGTTATCCTCAGTGACTGTGCCAAGTCTGCTCCAATGGAGCCTTGATTGTGGGGGGAAGAGAGAGATAGAGAGAAAGAAGAGGGGGAAGGGTGGAAAAGCAGAAGGGCATTTTTCCTATGTGCCCTAGTGGGAAATCAAACCTGGGACATCCACATGCCAGGCCAACTCTCTACCACTGAGCCAACTGGCCAGAGCAGCACCTCTCTTCTTCAGGAGACAGAACAACTCTGAAGAACTAGCTGTGGGGTTTGTCTCTGCTACTCTCTGTACTGTGAGGTGAGGTAGGCAGGATCTTGGAAGCTTAGGGCTCCATTTTAGTTTTGTTTTTCTCTGCCTAGGTAAATGAATGTTTAAGATGTTCTTGCTTTAGAGATTAATGTTGAATAAATGAAAATTGAATTTTTAAGGATAGCAACAGGAAGGATGTAGAAACTACTGTTTGAAAAACAGATTTCATCTGGACCATGGGGGAAACCCTTTTACAGTGGAACAAAGGCTATTATCTGCAAAATGTGTCATATTTAATGTGAGGCAGAGGAATCCATATTGTACCTCCACTCTCAGTCATTGAAATCTTCATTCTTCTTCTTTTCTTTTCTTTTTTTTTACTCTGGATTCAGTATCAATATTGTTTTATTGGCATGGGTCTCAAGAACCATACATGCTGGAAACCAGTACTTTTAATTAACCAAAGTAAAGCATATTTGAATTCCAATATAAGATTTTGACAGAGAGTTCGGAACAGTACCTTGAGAAATTTTATATTATCTATTCAAAACACAAATTTTCTGTGGACTGGATCTTTCTGCTATGGACTGAGATACAAAGCTTGATAATATAGTATATATTTCCTGGTTCAATAAGCTAGCAATGTATTTGGTGAGTCAGATACCAATAGATGAATGGGCAATGAGTTCTTAGAGATATCTGAAGGTGGGTTCATTCCAGCATGAATGTACATTTTTGGCTGAGGTCCTCAGAAGAAGGCAAAAAGCCACTGACTGGCAGTACATTTGAAGGTTAAATAAAAGGTTGTTAAGGGGGTCAGTTTTTGCATCAACTATATCTGTGCCAAAATTCTACTTCAGGACTTAAGAGCTATGAGGTTCTGCGCAAGTTATTAACTTCTTAGAGCATCCATTTCCTAAACTACTGAAAAGACATAGTCAGAAATCTGCTTTAGGAAGACCTCTCAAGCATCCTCTGGAGAATGGATTGGAGGAGGAGGCAAGATTAGAGATAGGAATGGAGTGGAGAGAGGCTAGCTCTGTTGAGGAAATCAGTGCCTCCAAATGCAGTCTCTTTTATATGCAGTGCTCAGCATCTGGCAGTGCTGGTGGTGACAATGATTCACCATATACAATATTTCACATTTGGCAGGTGGCCAGGGGCCAACAAGGAGACGACCCCTCCTCTCTGCTTAGCACACAGGGATCATTCATTATTATCCCTTTAGATGGTGTCTGAGCTTCTTGCCCTCCAATCTGTGGCCTCCACGGGTCCTGAGGAAGTGGCAGGCCCTGGGAATCAGAGAGACAGTGCCTCTCCTCATCATGCTCAGTTGCCTAACTGTCTAGGAGATCACAGATTGTACTGGAGACAGCAAAACTTTTTGAGTGCTTTTGCTGGGGGATGAGTGTCTCATGGATGTACACTTTGTCTACCTCTGTCTCTCCCTCCCTCAGCTGGACATGAGCAGGGTGTATCTCTGCTGGACTGGAGCTAAGATGCAAAAAAGCACAGCATCTTTATGCTCTCTGGCTGCAGAAGATTTGTTCTTGCTCTCTGGGACAGTGATTGCTTACAAGTAACATTTTAAAACAGTTTGAGGTTTATTACAGGGCATGCTTCCTGCTCCGGTTTTGGAGATACTCTTCAAGAACAGTAACAACAAAAATAAAGTATATGGCTTTTTCTCTGTTAAGGACCCCAAAATTTAAACTAGTTTTCTCAAAATATTTAACATTGAACCCTTTCATCATACATCTGTAATCAATTTTATTGAAATAATTTGGGGAAACACCACAGTAATGTACCTGAGGGGGTTGAAAGGGATGCGAGAGTATGGTGTAAAAGAGAGTGACTATTTTGGATTTAACATGTGCTTTATTATTTATGTGACTGGACAAGTTAGTGAATCCTGCTAAGACTCTGTTTTCTCATCTGTAACACTTAACTTGAGGGTTGTCATGAGGGTTACCTGAGATAAAATAGGTAAATTTTCTGATGTATATAAAGTAATTAATAGTTATTATTTCTACAGTATGGGAAATCATGCATGTAAGGTACAAGGATTAGTTCTTTCAGTATATTTGTATTCATTCACCATGGTTTTAGCTACAACTTGCAACTAACACAAATATAATTTATTTCTAACAGAACACTAGGTTGATTTCAGGACTGAAGATAGAGGCAGAATACAGAATGTTTTTATTTTATTTTTTTTTAAATTGGGGCTACATGGACATGTGAATCTATACTTCTTAATAATGAACAATGCAGGCACAACATGTAAAAAAGATTACCAGTCTTCAAGTCCATGGCATTAAAATTTAACAAGTTTTGTCCGTTCACTGTTTCTGTGTTCTACCTACATAAAAATCGTGGGTACTGGATATGAAATGTGAGGAGATTCTGAACAACAGGAAAGTAGTGTGATTTCTGGGGCCCTTAGCTTTTCTAAAACATTTCCCTATGTGTTAGGTGTTGCTTGGAATCACATATCACAAAACTCTACTTTTGATTTTGGCTGTAATAACTGCAGCATAGATGATAGGTGTACAGATGCATGCATGGGTGGGTGGATGACTAGATGAGGCACCAAGTTCTGGTGCTATTACCTTGATAAATTGTCCTTTAGTAGACAAAAATTCTTTCCTTATATGAAGATATCTATTTTGTAATCTCTGACTTGCCTCTTCTCCCAGCTACACACTTACATAGTTTCTTCTGCTATTTTTGTATGTCAGTTTCAGTCTCCCAGTTTTCTGACCCGTTGCCTGCCTCCCGCATTCACAAACACTTTTGCTGGAGGGCAGTCTAATTTCCAGCCCAAACAGTCAAATATGTGCCATGAACATTGAATTCTTGGCAGTCCCTGCTCCCACTGCCTCCCCAATCTGTTCTAGGAGTTCAGAGGTCAGAGGACAAGAAGGTTCCTAGTTTTGTGAGTGGAAGTGAAGAAAGAATGGGATCAAATATTAGCAGATGCCATGCCCTGACATTGCTTCCCCTTTCTCTGAAGTGGTGTTTTGTTAGTTGCTTTCCCACAGCTGAGCTTATCATAAAAGAAGCTCTGTTCTCCCAGGGTTTGTTAACTGCATCATCACTGGCTTAAAAAAAAAAAAAACCTTCAAGAATGTAGAGAATCTTGTCTTAATTTATTTTAATATCTAGTCCTTTGTTGTAGTGTCAGTTTCCAATCTTATTTTTATATACTAAAAATCAACAACTTAAAGTCATAATAACATACTTAGATTTTCAATATTTAAAAAACCCTCTATGATAATTAAATATATATTACCATGGATGTATCTGGTTTCAGCTCTGCATATCACCCAACAGTTACATAGTCTTTTGAATTCTGTCAAAACCTAATATTCCAAACAGGTTTAAATTTTGTTTTTTTGTGTTTTTCTTGGAAGGTTAATTTTTTTTTAGTTTCTAGTGAATATCTAGGCCCCCCAGTGTAAATTATTTTGACAACAAACTTTCTAACACAACAATTACTGATTATACTTGAGAGCTGACTTCGATCCTGTGATCTGGTGATAATGTGGCTGTGTGTGTGGGAAGGAAAGAGCTGCTTATAATTTACTTGGTAATTTATATAGCTTCTTTCAAAGGTTTGATGTAAGAACCTAAAGAAAACAGCATTCTTGGAAGCTACAGTGAATAGGAGGTTTCTCTTTAGCTAGAATAAATTCCAAAGTGACCCCAGTGGTTTGGAAGTCAGAGAATCTATTTCATTCTGTGATTAAGAAGCATTCCCTTGAAGGAGATCTGCTGATTCTGGAGAATAAAAAAGATCTTCCTGGTGGCAATTAATTAATTACATGCAACACTTTTATTTAAAATGAGTTACTATAGTCTTGGAATTATTAAAACCTCTAATCTGGGACCTGGCCGGTTGGCTCAGTGGTAGAGCATCGGCCTGGCATGCAGGAGTCCTAGGTTCAATTCCCGGCCAGGACACATCAGAGAAACGCCCATCTGTTTCTCCACTCCTCCCTCTCTCCTTCCTCTCTGTCTCTCTCTTCCCCTCCCGCAGACGAGGCTCCATTGGAGCAAAGTTGGCCTAGGTGCTGAGGATGGCTCCATGGCCTCTGCCTCAGGCACTAGAATGGCTCTGGTCACAACAGAGCAACGCCCCAGATGGGCAGAGCATTGCCCCCTGGTGGGTATGCCAGGTGGATCCTGGTCGGGCACATGCAGGTATCTGACTGCCTCCCCGTTTCCAACTTCAGAAAAATACAAAAACAAAACAAAAGAAACTCTAACCTGTGAAACTAAAATAAAAATAAAAAATAAAAATTGATAGCCATATCCTTTTGGAATTTTAGTGTGATGATGCCAGGACCACAATCTGTATAGCTAAGAAGAACATTCAGCTCAGTCCCAGGGCTCACATTGATCTCTTTAAACATACCCACCATGTGGATTGCCAAAGGAACAAAATTAGAACTGGGCTGGGGGTGAGCAAGTCCACTGTCAATACCTGGTCTTAGTCCATGTTATCTTTCAAAACCCAAAGACAAGTCACCAGCATATGTTTCTCCATCAGTTAAATTATCTTAGGGACCTCAGGGCTTCCAATGCCAAGAGAATCTGTGAAGAACAGAGGGCACACCAGGGAAGTTGATGTGCATATTCATCAGATAAATCTTTTTTTTTCTTTGTGACAGAAAGAGAGACAGAGAAAGGAACAGATGGGGCAGACAGACAAGAGGGGAAAGAGATGAGAAACATTCTTTGTTGTGGCTACTTAGTTGTGGCAACTTAGTTGTTCATTGATTGTTTTCTCATATTTTCCTTGACCAGGGGGGCTACAGCAGAGCAAGTGACCTTTTGCTCAAGCCAGCAACCTTGGCCTCAAGCCAGCAACCATGGGGTCATGTCTATGATTCCACACTCAAACCAGTTACCCTGTGCTCAAGCCAGTGAGCCCTAGCTCAAGCCAGATGAGCTTGCACTCATGCTGGCAACCTCAGAGTTTTGAACCTGGGTCCTCTGCATCCCAGTCTGACACTGTACTCACTGTGCCACTGCCTGGTCACACTCATCCTATAAATCTTAACAATTTATCATGCAAGCTCATTTATGCATTCTTATCATCCCCATTCATCATATGCTCCTAGAAAGCCAAGCTTGTCTCCTCTATTCCCAGGCTTGCACAATGCTATCAACACAGAGATTTTTTTCTTCTACTAACTTCTACATGTGATGCAGCTCTAGTGCCTTTTCTGAACCTCTCAGAAAGAATACAGTACTCGAACTGAATTTTCTCAGCTATAAACAGGGCTCAGTAACAAAAATCATACTTTAATTTTTCTGGCTGTATACTTGATTAGCTTTATAGGCTTGTTGCCTGGGCTTTAGGCCTGTACTAGGAGGCGACAATTCAGTTCTGCTCCTACCCAGTGCTCTAAGCCCTCCTACACAAGCATGCCTGCACCCACAGGGTTTTTATAAAAAGCCTCTGCAGCTGGATACTGGTCAACTAAGGAAAAATTTTAAGGCCTTGCCTTCCTTTCTTCAGCTCCTACTTGTCTAAGTTTTCAGTCTCTGGTAATACCATGATAAGTTGCTCTTTCTTTCTGTATTTAGATTGAATTACTGAACTCCAGCCTCTTATCTAGGGCTAACTCAGAAATGCCACAGGGTGTGATGCTGGCAGATATGTCAGAATTTTAATCTGCACAGCCCTAAAGCACCTACTCTGGAACTTTCATACAGTACAACACAATTTATGAAGAGGTTGGATGTTGTTTTTAAACTTTATGTATGTATGTATGTATGTGTGTATGTATGTATGTATGTATGTATGTATGTATGTATTTATTTATTTGGGTTTTTCTGAAGTGAGAAGTAGGAAGGCAGAGAGACAGACTCCCACATGTGCCCAACCAAGATCGACCCGGCATGCCCACTACGGGGCAATGCTCTGCCCATCCTGGCTATTGCTCCATTGGAACCGGAGCCATTCTAGCACCTGAGGCAGAGGCCATGGAGCCATCCTTGGCACCTGGGCCAACTTTTCTCCTATGGACCCTTGGTCCCGGGAAGGAAAAAAAGAGACACAGAGAGAAAGGGGAGAAAGGAGTGGGAGAGGGTGAAGAAGCATATGGTCGCTTCTCCTGTGTGCCTTGGCCAGGAATCAAACCTGGGACTTCCATTTGCTGGGCCAACACTCTACTGCTAAGGCAACCGGCCAGACCTTGGATGCTTTTTGTTCATTTCCCACCATGATTTGGGGCTTTTTCTGAAGCCACTGCCCTTACCTCACAGTAAACCCAACCTTGGCTTGACCAACAGCTGGAATATGGCTCTTTCTTCCTCAGCATACATGCAGATCTTTTCTTGTCCTCAGTGCTTGAAATTCAGTCTGTATAAGAGTTACTTGACTCAATGATATCTCTATGGAGATATCATTTTCCATAGAGTATAAGCACCTTAAAGTTGAATGAAGCTTTAGTTCTCCTATTCTTTCCTATAATTTCTATCATATTAAAGGATTTCAACAGTTGCTGAAGTAAACTGACACTGTGTGGCCACCCATCGCAGCAAAATTCTCAGAAAGAATAAACAGAATATGAGTGAAAAATTTAAGTTTTGGAGAATCCATGTGTGGCAACAACACTTTAAAATGCTCCTTGACAGAGTGTTTTGGATTAACACTATAAAGTCTTTCTTTGGAGTTTTGCTTTGGTTATATCATTGGCTTAATTCATATTTAAATATTGCATCTCTGGTTAGTCATTATTAACAAAAACTATTCTAAAAATTTCATCTTTATGAAGATGATGTATGACCCTCCCTATAGAATAAACAGTGAATATTTGAACAATAATATAATTTTCCACAAGGTTCCTCCAGGCTCCCATACACCACATTTCTCCCAAAAAGACCAAGTTAATTTTTCATTTGAATTATGATATTTTCATTGTAAGCCTATCCTCTGCAGTACTCACACAGTGTCTTTAGGACAAGCACTCAGGTGTTTTGTGTCAGAGAGATTTTCTGTTCCGTATCAAAAGCTTCCTTGGATCTGAGGCATCAGTGGAAGAAAAGTTTTTCAGAAGTGGTCTTCTCTCCATGACAAAGGCTTTCTTTTACCTAAGTAAAACAAACTAGAATAGAGTTGTCTCTGCCTTCCAGAAATTACCTACATTCATATAATAAATCTTGGCATTAGCAAACCTGACATATATTTTAAACCATAGTCATTACCATTTTTAGTATTTATGTATTTACCATTACCTTTATCATCAGTGGTGGGATTCAAATAATTTAACAACCAGTTCTCTGCCCTAATGACTGTTTTAAGTATAAAAAATACCAAAAGGTAGTTTATTATTTCTTTAATTTAATACTTAATAAGAACAAAAATGAGAGGTAAACAAAACTAAATTTTGTTATAAGAAAGAGTTTTAAATATTAAAGAAAAAATATTAAATAATACCTGACAAAAACAATAAAACTATTATTTAAGATATTTACATGTTGCTTCCTGATTGGAGTCCTCACTTGCAATTTTTTTCCACTTATACACATTACTAAATGCATTTAGGATATGTTGTTGCACAGATGAACATTTTAAGGGTAGGGAATGTAAATTTGTGATTTACACATTGGGCAGCTAGCTGCCCAGGTGCCCACATTAGAGAAAACCCTGATTACAAGTGCCATTTTTTCAATCAGTTCACCAAACTCAACAAAAAATTAGGTGTCAGTTCTGTTGAATCCATCCACTGTTTATCATGTGCTCTTGTACTGTTTGGTTTCTTTATTTCTCATAGAATTCTATATTCCCCTTTTTATCCGTAATCTCTCATAATTGCATCTACAATATCTGTTTCACCTGACTTATTCACAGGTACCCACATCTAGGCCTGTCTCTTCCATGACCAGTTGTGTCCATCCTACTTCTTTATATCAAGCTAGGTCTTAAGATATCCCTGGATATTTCCTTTGGAGCTGGAATGTTGAGTTTCTACTTTAGGATACATTTATAAGATCTATTCTGTTATGGATTCCACACACCAGCTTCCCAAGACCTTCTTTTTATTCATCTGTATCCTTACTCTTAATCTTATGGACTCCTAGATTTTCATCTTTATGGAATCTAGTCACACAATCTTTAGTCTTATGAAACATAAGGCAAAGTTCAGGTGGGGTGAGGTTGGGGAGTTCCTGACACCTCCTTCTAGACTTGACAGGCCTGTTATCTCCAAAGAGAGACTGATAAATATTTTTTAGTCCCAGGGAGAATCTTTGTGTGCAAGCAGAAGAATGCCTATAGGCAACTAGCCAGCACCATGCAGCTGATACTCCTCATTGCCACCTCATGATGTGATTGCTATTTAGAGAAAGAGGACTGGCCTTAGGCAGCCAAGCATTTTGCTAAAATGTTAATATTAAAATCAAGCCAGGAAAAAGTGTAATAATATTTATGTAAGAAAATGGTTATCTTTCAGTGCAGTGGTGTAATATACTCACTGATCTCTTTTCTTACCTACCTGTCAAAACTTGGGTTTGAGGATTCATATCAAACTTAGTTTGTAAAGAAAGGCTGTTGCTATGGATGTTGGGAGGAGAAGCATCATTGGATTGCGGATGGCTACTTGGAAGGCAGCTTGTTTGTTATGGCATTTCTAAGAATGAAGATGGCAGCAGAGAAACCAAACAGCACTTTCTCTTAAGACTGTTTCTTTATCTATAACCTATATGAAAGGATCCTACAGAAGTCACATCAAGCACTCAGCGGCCAAAGTGTAGCAAAGATTTTTTGTAAACATCTGAGTGAAGGTGGGCTGTGTCCCATAAGAGTCAGCCTAAGGCAGGGATGAGAGGGTTAGATTTATATTCTGCTGCCTTCTTCTGGCAATTTCTCTTGATGCTAGTTACCAGGCCTCCAGCCTAGGCTTGTGAGATTCTTCTGTTTTGGTTCTTGCCTTCATTAGTAATGGGCCTGTTTCTATTCCTGTCTCCGTTGGTAATGGGCTCTTTCTGCTGTTTTGTCTCCTGCCTCTTTTGGTAATGGGCTCCTATGGTAAATGGCTTCTATTTGGTCAACTTATAGGTTAAGTACAGTTCATCACATACTGACTGAGGAAGGGTTGGAAGGGGGCAGTTTTGAGCCCTAAGAATACATTTTGCCCTAACAGTATAGATAATTATGACAATATTTCATAGTATTCATTTTAAGAATGCAACATGAGACTGCATTTACAATGTTTCACATTGGGCAGGGCACATAGGAAGTCATCAAAAATGGTTATTTGCATTGTTTTTGTTAAAGGTGTTATCTGACCAGCTTTTGGATATGGAGTCATCACTATGCTTTCTACGCCAAGGTGATAGTTTGGAAGATTTTTTTGTAGGTATGCAATTAGCCTTACGTCACCAGAACTGGGATAGTGATCCCTCACCCCCGTTCTAGATGCCTTCCCTGCTCACTGCATATACTAATCATAAGGTGACTGCCCAAGGCTGCCACTACTGCCTAGAGCCAAGAAATGGAGTAAAATTAAATGTCCATGTGGCCCAAATTATATTTCTGTAACTGCTCCTATTTGTTGAATGCATTTCTATACAGGCACCATCAGTCATGGTTTCCAATATACACGATCTCATTTTCATTTTATTCACAAAAAAATGTTAAAGGTAGGTACTTCATTAGCACCATTTTACAGTTTATTAAAATAAAGCAGAAAATGGGTAAACACTTCTCTAGTGCTACCTGATAATCTAGAAGTGCCAAGGCTGGGAAAAGTTACTATAGGCTCAAAGTCTGAGCTGTAACATATCTGCAACTATTGTACTATTAGCAATATCTAAAAAATATTATTCTATTCCTTATTTTTAATATTTCCCCAGGAGATGTTTGTCAATTATCACATGAAATAAAATATTGTAAACATCTCTTTTGATTAATTTTTAATTTATTGTTTTGACATGGTTTCAAGTGTCCCCCTTAACATAACACGCTATACACATCACATGAGGCTCTCATGCCTCATGCAAAGTCTGTTTCCACCCCATTTAACTCCCTTTGCCTCCCTTCCCCTTCCCTCACCCTTCCCTTTCCTTCTGATTATTGCTACCATGTTGGCTGTATATGTGTTACAGGTATATGATTTTGGTTAATCTCTTCACCTTTTTGATCCTGCCCCCACATCCCCCTTCATTCCACAGCTGCCCATCTGTGACCCTGCTTCTGTTTCTATTTTGTTCCTCGGTTTATTGTGTTCATTAGATTCCACGAATAAGTTCAGTAACAAGTTATTTGTCTTTCTCTGCCTGTATTCTTTCACTTAACATAACAATCACAAGGTTCATCCATGCTGTTGCAAAAGGTAAGATTTTTTTTCTTTCTTACAGCCATGTAGTATTCCACTGTGTAATGTCCACTGCATTTATCTACTTGTCCACTGATTGTCATTTGGGCTCTTTCCAGATCTTGGCAATCGGAAATAACCCTAATATAAACATGGGGTTACATATCTACTTTTGAACAAGTGTTTTGTGATTCTTAGGATATATTTCTAGAAATAGGATAGCTGGGTCACAGTCAGTTCCATTTTTAACTTAATTTTTTAAAAGTTATTTTATTTTTATTTTTTTTAATTTAGAAAATTAAGTTTAACAGGGTGACATTGATGAGGGTACATAGATTTCAGGTAAAATCTCCTCATCATTTGTACAGTTGATTATGTTGTATACCTATCACACAAAGTCAAATCATTTTCTGTCAGTTGTATTTGTCTCTCTTTACACAATTTCCCCAACCCCTCTCCTACCCCTCCCCAAATTGACCTCCCACTAGTAACCACTGCATTCTTATCTATGTCCATTAGTATTGTATCCCAGCTATGTGTGAAATCATACAGTTCTTAGCTTTCCTGATTTATGTATTTCATTCACTATGATGTTCTCAAGGTTTGTCTATGTTGTTGTAAATGATATTATGTCATCATTTCTTATGGTGGAATAGTATTCCATTGTATATATGTACCATATTTTCTTTATCCAATCCTCTATTGAGGGATACTTTGGTAGTTTCTATGCCTTGGCCACTGTGGAAAATGCTGTGATGAACACAGAGGTGCATGTGTCTTTATGTACCAGTGTTTTCAAGTTTTGGGGATATATACCCAGTAGAGTGATTGCTAGAGCATATGGCAATTCTATTCATAATTTTTTGAGAAACCGCCCTACTTTCTTTAATAATGGTTGTTTTAATTCACATTTCCACCAACAGTGAATGAGAGTTCATTTTTTTCCACAGCCTCTCCAACACTTGTCATTACCTGTCTTTTTGATAATAGCCAATCTAACAGGTGTGAGTTGGTATCTTATTGTAGTTTTGATTATTTGCATTTCTCAAATAGTTAACACACATGAGCAATTTTTGTATATCTGTCTGCTATTTGTATGTCTTCTTGGGAGTAATGTCTGTTCTGGTCCTCTCCCCATTTTTTAATTGGATTGCTTGCTTGTTTGTTGCTGGGCTTTGTGAGTTCTTTATGTATTTGGGATAATAATCCTATCTCCCATTTAGTTGGCTGATTATTTGTTTTATTATCCATTTATACTGTTGTGCAGAAGCTTTTTAGTTTAATATAGTCCCATTCATTTATTTTTGCCTTTCTTCCCTTACTTTTGGGTCAAATACATAAATTTTGTTTATGGTCAAGGTCTATGAGTTCATTAATTATGTTTTCTTCCATGTATTTTAGTGTTTCAGACCTATATTTAAATATTTGACACATTTTGAATTTTTTGTGCAGGGGGAGAAACTGTAGTCAAGTTTCATTCTTTTGCATGTGGCTTTTTAATTTTTCCAGCACTATTTATTGAAGAGGCTTCTTTTCTCCATTGTATGTTTTTGGCTCTTTTGTCAAAGATCATTTGACCACATATATGTGGTTTTATTTCTGGACTCTTGATTCTATATCATTGGTGTGTGTGTGTGTGTGTGTGTGTGTGTGTGTGTTTCTGCCAATATCATGCTGTTTTGATTATTGTGACTCTGTAGTATAATTTTATGTCAGGTATCATAATATTTTCAGCTTTGTTCTTTTTTTCTCAGTAGTGCTGGTTTTGACTATTCGGGGATTTTTCTGGTTCCACACAAACTTGATAATTTTATATTCCATTTCTTTAAAAAATGACATTGAATTTTAATATGGATTGTATTAAATTTATATATTGCTTTGGATAATATGGTCATTTTAACTATGTTTATTCTTCCTAGCCATCAACATGGAATAATTTTCCATTTCATTGTGTCTTTTTTGATTTCTGTTAATAATGTTTTATACTTTTCACTATATAGATCATTTACATTTTTTGTTAAGTTTATTTCTAGTCATTTTATTTATTTATTTATTTATTTTGGCAACAATAGAAGGGATTAATAATCATTTTTGTGTTCATTTTCCAAAATTTCATTGTTGGCATATATGAAAACAATAGCCTTCTGTATATTGATTTTGTATCAGGAGACCTTACTGTATTACTTTATTGTTTCTAATAGTCTTTCTGTGGAATCTTTGAGGTTTTCTATATACAGGATCAAAGCATCTGCAAAAAGTGAAACCTTTACTTCTTCTTTTCAGATATGAATGCATTTTATTTCTTTCTCTTGTCTGATTGCTCTGGCTAAAACCTCCAGCACTATGTTCAATAGGAATGGAGAGAAGTGGGCATTCTAGCTTTGTTCCTGATTTTTCAGAAAAAGCTTTCAATTTTTCAACAATTAGTAGTATATTAGCTGATGATCTGTCATATATGGCCTTTATTATGTTGAGGTATTTTCTTTCTATACCCATTATATTGAATATTTTAAATATAAAAGAATGTTGTATTTTATCTAATGCCTTCTCTGCATCTATTGATGAGATCATATATTTTTTGAACTTTCTTTTATTTTTTTTATTTTTTATTTTTTTTTTATTTTTTATTTTTATTTTTTTTAATAAATTTTTATTAATGGTAATGGGATGACATTAATAAATCAGGGTACATATATTCAAAGAAAACATGTCTAGGTTATTTTGTCATTAAATTATGTTGCGTACCCCTTGCCCAAAGTCAGATTGTCCACCGCCACCCTCTATCTAGTTCTCTGTGCCCCTACCCCTCCTCCTAACTCTCACCCTCCCTCCCTCCCATGTCCTCCCTCCCCCCACCCCTGGTAACCACCACACTCTTGTCCATGTCTCTTAGTCTCGTTTTTATGTTCCACCAATGTATGGAATCATGTAGTTCTTGTTTTTTTCTGATTTACTTATTTCACTCCTTATAATGTTATCAAGATCCCACCATTTTGCTGTAAATGATCTGATGTCATCATTTCTTATGGCTGAGTAGTATTCCATAGTGAATATGTGCCACATCTTCTTTATCCAGTCTTCTATTGAAGGGCTTTTTGGTTGTTTCCATGTCCTGGCCACTGTGAACAGTGCTGCAATGAACATGGGGCTACATGTGTCTTCACGTATCAATGTTTCTAAGATTTTGGGCTATATACCCAGTAGAGGGATTGCTGGGTCATAAGGTAGTTCTATTTGCAGTTTTTTGAGGAACCACCATACTTTCCTCCATAATGGTTGTACTACTTTACAGTCCCACCAACAGTGAATGAGGGTTCCTTTTTCTCCACAGCCTCTCCAACATTTGCTATTCCCCGTCTTGTTGATAATAGCTAATCGAACAGGTGTGAGGTGGTATCTCATTGTAGTTTTGATTTGCATTTCTCTAATAACTAATGAAGCTGAGCATCTTTTCATATATCTGTTGGCCATTTGTATCTCTTCCTGGGAGAAGTGTCTGTTCATGTCCTCTTCCCATTTTTTTATTGGACTGTTTGTTTGTTTGTTGTTGAGTTTTATGAGTTCTTTGTAAATTTTGGATATTAGGCCCTTATCTGAGCTGTTGTTTGTAAATATCATTTCCCATTTAGTTGGCTGTCTGTTTATTTTGATATCAGTTTCTCTTGCTGAGCAAAAACTTTTTATTCTGATGTAGTCCCATTCATTTATCTTTGCCTTCACTTCTCTTGCCATTGGAGTCAAGTTCATAAAATGTTCTTTAAAACCCAGGTCCATGATTTTAGTACCAATGTCTTCTTCTATGTACTTTATTGTTTCAGGTCTTATATATAGGTCTTTGATCCATTTTGAATTAATTTTAGTACACGGGGACAGGCTATAGTCGAGTTTCATTCTTTTGCATGTGGCTTTCCAGTTTTCCCAACACCATTTGTTGAAGAGGCTTTCTTTTCTCCATTGTATGTTGTTGGCCCCTTTATCAAAGATTATTTGACCATATATATGTGGTTTTATTTCTGGGCTTTCTATTCTGTTCCATTGGTCTGAGTGTCTATTTTTCTGCCAATACCATGCTGTTTTGATTATTGTGGCCCTATAATATAGTATAAGTCAGGTATTGTAATGCCCCCAGCTTCATTCTTTTTCCTTAGGATTGTTTTGGCTATTCGGGGTTTTTTATAGTTCCATATAAATCTGATGATTTTTTGTTCCATTTCTTTAAAAAATCTCATAGGGATTTTGATGGGAATTGCATTAAATTTGTATATTGCTTTGGGTAATATGGCCATTTTGATTATATTTATTCTTCCTATCCAGGAATAAGGAATATTTTTCCATCTCATTGTATCTTTTTCGATTTCCCTTAACAATGCTTTGTAATATTCATTATATAGGTCCTTTACATTCTTTGTTATGTTTATTCCTAGGTATTTTATTTTTTTTGTTGCAATCATGAAGGGGATTATTTTTTTGAGTTCGTTTTCTAATATTTCATTGTTGGCATATAGAAAGGCTATGGACTTTTGTATGTTAATTTTGTATCCTGCGACCTTACTGTATTGGTTTATTGTTTCTAATAATCTTTTTTTGAAGTCCTCTGGGTTTTTGATGTATAGGATCATATCATCAGCAAAAAGTGATACCTTTACTTTTTCTTTTCCAATATGGATGCCTTTTATTTCTTTGTCTTGTCTGATTGCTCTGGCCAGAACTTCTAGCACCACGTTAAATAAGAGTGGAGAGAGTGGACAACCCTTTCTTGTTCCTGATTTAAGGTAGAAAGTCCTCAGTTTTATGCCGTTTAATATGATGTTGGCTGATGGTTTATCATATATGGCCTTTATCATGTTGAGATCTTTTCCTTCTATACCCATTTTGTTGAGAGTCTTAAACATAAAATTGTGTTGTATTTTATCAAACGCCTTTTCTGCATCTATTGATAAGATCATGTGGTTTTTGTTCTTTGTTTTGTTGATATGGTGTATTACGTTAACCGTTTTGCATATGTTGAACCATCCTTGAGATTCTGGGATGAATCCCACTTGATCATGATGTATTATTTTTTTAATATGTTGTTGTATTCGGTTTGCCAGTATTTTGTTTAGTATTTTAGCATCTGTATTCATTAGAGATATTGGTTTGTAGTTTTCTTTCTTTGTGCCATCCTTGCCAGGTTTTGGTATGAGGGTTATGTTGGCCTAGTAAAATGTGTTTGGAGGTATTGCTTCTTCGTCAATTTTTTGGAAGACTTTGAGTAGAATAGGAACCAAGTCTTCTTTGAATGTTTGATAGAATTCACTAGTATAACCGTCTGGGCCTGGACTTTTATTTTTGGGGAGGTTTTTAATAGTTTTTTCTATTTCCTCCCTGCTGATTGGTCTGTTTAGGCTTTCTGCTTCTTCATGACTCAGTCTAGAAAGGTTGTATTGTTCTAGGAATTTATCCATTTCTTCTAGATTGTTGTATTTGGTGGCATATAATTTTTCATAGTATTCTACAATAATACTTTGTATATCTATGATGTCTGTGGTGATCTCTCCTCTTTCATTTTGGATTTTATTTATTTGAGTCCTGTGCCTTTTTTCCTTGGTGAGTCTTGCCAAGGGTTTGTCAATTTTGTTGATCTTTTCAAAGAACCAGCTCCTTGTTTTATTGATTTTTTCTATAGTTTTTCTGTTCTCTATTTCATTTATTTCTGCTCTGATTTTTATTATCTCCTTTCTTCGGCTGGTTTTGGGTTGTCTTTGTTCTTCTTTTTCTAGTTCCTTAAGGTGTGAAGTTAGGTGGTTTACTTCGGCTCTCTCTTGTTTGTTCATATAGGCCTGAAGTGATATGAACTTTCCTCTTATTACTGCTTTTGCTGCATCCCAGAGATTCTGATATGTCGTATTTTCATTTTCATTTGTCTGTATATATCTTTTGATCTCTGCGCTTATTTCTTCTTTGACCCATTCATTTCTTAAAAGTATGTTGTTTAGTTTCCACATTTTTGTGGGTTTTTCCCCCTCTTTTTTGCAGTTGAATTCTAGTTTCAAGGCTTTATGATCAGAAAATATGCTTGGTACAATTTCAATTTTTCTAAATTTGCTGATATTGTCTTTGTGGCCCAACATATGGTCAATTCTTGAGAATGTTCCGTGTACACTAGAGAAAAATGTGAACTCTGTCGCTTTGGGATGAAGTGTCCTGTAGATGTCTATCATATCCAGGTGTTCTAGTGTTTCGTTTAAGGCCACTATATCTTTATTGATTCTCTGTTTGGATGACCGATCTAGAACCGTCAGCGGTGTATTGAGGTCTCCAAGTATGATTGTATTTTTGTTAGTTTTTGTTTTAAGGTCAATAAGTAGCTGTCTTATATATTTTGGTGCTCCTTGGTTTGGTGCATATATATTAAGGATTGTTATGTCTTCTTGATTCAACTTCCCCTTAATCATTATGAAATGACCATTTTTGTCTCTGAGTACTTTTTCTGTCTTGTAGTCAGCATTATTAGATAAGAGTATTGCTACGCCTGCTTTTTTTGAGGTGTTGTTTGCTTGGAGTATTGTTTTCCAGCCTTTCACTTTGAATTTGTTTTTATCCTTGTTGCTTAGATGTGTTTCTTGTAGACATCATATAGTTGGATTTTCTTTTTTAATCCATTCTGCTACTCTGTGTCTTTTTATTGGTAAGTTTAATCCATTTACATTTAGTGTAATTATTGACACTTGTGGGTTCCCTACTGCCATTTTATAAATTGCTTTCTGTTAGTTTTGTATCTAGTTTGATTCTTCTCTTTTGTTTTTCTATCATTTGTTTTTGTTTGTTTGTGTTCCATACTTCTTTCCTCTGTTGCTACCTTTTTTAAGTCAAGTGTTTTTGTGGTGGTTTTTTCAAGGGTGGTTACCATTAAGTAATGAAAAGGGTACCTACCATATTCATTGTAGTACCCTATCTTATAAGTATTTCTGCACTTCATCGTCCTTTGCTACTGTTAATCTCCATCCTCTCCCCCCTTTTTTCCTTTGTTGTCACAGTTTAAGTTTGGTTTTATTGTGTTCTTGGTGGAGCTGTTACTTGTGGTGTTGTTTTCTTTTGTTCTTTGAATCTGGTTGGAAAACCCCCTTTAGTATTTCCTGGAGTGGGGGCTTTCTGTTGATAAATTCTCTCATCTTTTCTGTATTTGTGAATGTTTTTATATCTCCTTCATACTTGAAGGATAGCTTTGATGGGTATAGTATTCTTGGCTGAAAGTTCCTCTCTTTCAGGGCTTTAAATATTGGGGTCCACTCTCTTCTAGCTTGTAGAGTTTCTGCTGAGAAATCTGATGATAATCTAATAGGCCTTCCTTTATATGTTGTACTCTTCTTTTCCCTGGCTGCTTTGAGAATTTTTTCTTTGTCATTGGTTTGTGTCATCTTTATTATGATGTGCCTTGGAATGGGTTTGTTGGGGTTAAGAAAACTCGGTGTTCTGTTTGCTTCTTGAATTTGAGGCTTTAGTTCTTTCCACAGGCTTGGGAAGTTCTCATCTATTATTTGTTTGAGTATATTCTCCATTCCATTTTCTTTCTCTTCTCCCTCTGATATACCTATTATTCTTATGTTATTCTTTCTGATGGAGTCAGACAATTCCTGTAGGGCTTTCTCGTTTTTTATTATTTTTGAGTCTCTTTCTTCTTCTTTCTGTTGTGCCTCAAGTTGTTTGTCTTCTATTTCACTAATCCTATCCTCAATCTGGGCTGTTCTGTTAGCTAAGATTGTTACCTCGTTTTTCAGCTCGTGAATTGAGTTTTTCATTTCTGTTTGATTTGTTTTAATAGTTTCAATTTCCTTGGTAATATATTCTTTGTGTTCATTGAGTTCTTTTCTGATCTCCCTATATTGCCTTTCTGTGTTTTCTTGTATATCTCTGAGTATTTTTAAGATTTCTATTTTAAATTCTCTGTCATTTAGCTCCAAGGCTTCCAATATGTTAAGTCTTTTCTCCATAGATTTTTCCACATCTATTTGTGTTACCTCTCTTTCTTTTGTATTTATAATATTCTATTTCCTCTTTCTTATTGGCATCTGAGGGTCGTCTTGTTGATAGCACTAATTAGAATTAATGAAGAGTAAAAAGTAAAAAAAAAAAAAAAAAAATGTAAAACACCCCACAAAAAAAAACAGTAATAATTTATTATTTCCCCCTTTTTTTCTTTTTTCTCTTTCACTCCTCTCCCCTCCTCAGGGAAATATCGTGCCTATAATGGAGGGCCTGATTTGGGGTGAAGAGTTCAAGGGGCAAAAAAAGGGAGTAGGGACCTACTAAATGCAAAAAAAAAAAAAAAAGGAAGAAAATTTTAGACAAGCATAAGATAATTGCTTGTAAGTGATGGTCAACTAAGAGATATAATGAGAGGGATAAGAGGGAAGCAGAAAAAAGGACCAAAAAAAGAATAATAAAGAAGAAAAAAATAAAAATAATAAGTAAAAATCTGTTGTATTAAGTGGAGCGAAGACTAAATACAATGGAGACCGTGGGTTGGGAGGACCCAAAATGCCACAAAAATAAACAAACAAGAAAAAAACAAAAACAAAAAAGAAAAATAAAGCCAAAAAAAGCCTTGAGTCCCAAATCAACTAATTTGTTCGTGATTGAGGATTAAATGGGAGGAAAGTAAAAGGAGAAAAGAAAAAACGAATAGAAAGAAAAAAATAAGAAAAAGAGAAAAACGAAGGAAGAAATAAAAAGGAAGAGAAAAAAAACAAAATAAAGCAAATAAAAAAAAACAAAAGAGGAGAGAGTGAGAGTTAAGTGTTTTGAAGTATAACCTTAAAGGAGGGTGAGGATGAAGAAGAGAAATAAAATGTAACAGTTATGGGTAGTGTAGTTCAACAAAAGGGAAGCATAAGATGGGCAGAGAATAGAAGGACCGAGGTGGAGGAAATAAAGGCAATAAGATAGAAGAAACAAACAATAAAAAAAAAAATTAGTGGAACAAGTTGTAAAGTCTGTGGATTTTTCTTGATTTTGAGAGGTTAACTTCTTCCTTTTTCTTTTCTTTCCCTCTTCCTGGTCGGTGACTCTGTACCCCAGGCTCTGCCCCTGTGTCACACTTAGGTAGGGATTTGCAGTTGATGGGATTCTATGGCAATGTCATATAATTGGCTTTAGTCTTGCTGGTAGTCAAGGCTTGTTGGCGTTTGCAGGGTCCAACGATGAGAGAGTTTGCTTTCCTGGATTCTCTCTCCTAGTCCCCCCTTCCCAAATTAGCAGCCTGGTGATCCAGCTATAAGGCTGCAACTGCTTCTGCCTTGGGAGTAAGAGGCTCAAAGAGCTGGGAAATCCCCACTCTATCCCCACTCAGTGCAAGGCTTTGGGAAAGGCTCTGGCAGTCAGGGCCTCCAGTGTAATCAGGCGGCGGTGGGAGTCAATTGTTGTCAAGGTGACTGTTCAGTGCCTAGCATTCAGTTGGACCTCTCAACCCAGGCTTTCCACACTTTGTAGCCTGTTTTGGCTGGGAAGAAGAGGCACTAGTCTCTGCTTGCGACTAGTGTAGTATAGATCTTATTATCTGCCAAGTCCCTCTTGTTAGCGTTTATCCCTGAATATGGAGGCTCTATCAATCAGAAGTTGCCCCCGCCCCTTTAGCGAGAGGCACTAAAAAATATCACGCCTCTTGTCTTGGGTCGCTGAACTGAGAGAGATCTTATCAATTAGAACCGAGGGTGCGCAGATTTCATGGGTTAAGCTAATTTCAGTGATTGGGTCGCAGCTGTGCTCCCGAAGGTATTTTAGGCTGCCTGCGCACGCCCCTCCCCCAACGCTTGATTGTTAGCTTGAATGGCTGGGTGAGGTGCCCCACCCACGGAGAGAATCTCCCAAGTAGAAGACCACCCTGATGCCTCTCCCGCTCGCTCTGCCACTGGTGGCTGAATCGCACCAGGCACAGGATAATGGGGCACCCTGGGTGTGTGGGCCAGTAAGGCGCTCTGGGCGTGTGGAATGCCCAGGGCATGCGCGCGAATGGGGTGCTCCGGGCACCGGTGGCTGGCGACTCTCACTTGCAGTGCGCGGGCCGCTGGGAATGTTAGCGGTGCTCGCTCTGCAACCAGACCGGGCACGCCGGTGGTGCTCGCGCTCCGGAGTGTGGGCGGTGCTCGCTCTGCAACCGTACCGGGTGCGCGCCCGCGACTGCTCGCAGCTCCCGAGTGTGGGCTGACTCACCACAGGCGCACTCCCTCGCGGCTTGAATGAACGTCGCTGCGGTAGCTTCCTCCACACCCTCGTCTCTCAGATTCAAGTGATAACAGTTCTTTCGCTTTCAGTTTGTGTGGAACTCCGGAATGCTCCGAGGATAATTTTTTCTGTTTCTAGTTGATAAATTTGTTGTGATTTAGGGGAGATCTGTCGGACGCGCTGCTCACGGCGCCATTTCCGTGACGTCACTCGAACTTTCTTTTATTGATATGGTGAATTATGTTAATAAATTTACATATGTTAAACCATACTTTTGTTGCCAGAATGAGTACACTTGATTGTTATGTATTATATTTTAATGTGTTTTTGTATTTGATTTGCTGCTTTTTTGTTTACGACTTTTGCATCTGTATTCATTAGAGATATTTGTCTGTAGTTTTCATTTTTGTGTTGCTCTTGCCAGGTTTTGATATAAGGGTTATGTTGACCTCATAATATCTTTAGAAAATATTGCTTTTTTTATTAAATTTAATGCAGTGACATTGATAAATCAGGGTACATATGTTGAGGGAAAATATCTCTAGATTATTTTGACATTTGATTGTGCTGTATACACCTCCCCCAAAGTTAAATTGTCTTCTGTCATCTTCTATCTGGTTTTTTTGTGTCCCTCCCCTCTCCTAACCCCTCTCTCCTTCTTCATCCCCTCCCCCCCTCCCAACCTCCCGCCCCTGTTGCCATCACATTCTTGTTCATGTCTCTGAGTCTCATTTTTATGTTCCTTCTATGTATGGATTCATCTTAGGTTTTTTTTTTTCTGATTTACTTATTTCACTCCGTATAATGTTGTCAAGGTCCATCCATGTTATTGTAAATGATCCGATGTCATCATTTCTTATGGCTGAGTAGTATTCCATAGTATATATGTACCAAAGCTTTTTAATCCACTCATCCTCTGATGGACACTTGGGCTGTTTCCAGATCTTCGGTATTGTGAACAATGCTGCCACAAACATGGGGGTGCATTTCTCCTTTTGGAGCCGTTCTATGGTGTCCTTGGGGTATATTCCTAAAATATAGCTGGGTCAAAAGGCAGTTTGATTTTCAGTGTTTTGAGGAATCTCCATACTGTTTTCCACAGTGGCTGCACCAGTCTGCATCCCCACCAGCAGTGCAGGAGGGTTCCCTTTTCTCCATATCCTCGCCAGCACTTATTCTGTGTTGTTTTGTTGATCAGCGCCATTCTGACTGGTGTGCGGTGATATCTCATTGTGGTTTTAATTTGCATTTCTCTAATGATTAGTGATGTTGAGCATTTTTTCATATGACTATTGGCCATCTCTATGTCCTCTTTGGAGAAGTGTCTATTCATCTCTTTTGCCCATTTTTGTATTGGGTTGTTTGTCTTCCTGGTGTTGAGTTTTACAAGTTCTTTATAAATTTTGGTTATTAACCCCTTATCAGACATATTGTCAAATATGTTCTCCCATTGTGTAGTTTGTCTTTTTATTCTGTTCTTGTTGTCTTTAGCTGTGCAAAAGCTTTTTAGTTTGATATAGTCCCATTTGTTTATCCTGTCTTTTATTTCACTTCCCCGTGGAGATAAATCAGCAAATATATTGCTCCGAGAGATGTCGGAGAGCTTACTGCCTATGTTTTTTTCTAAGATGCTTATGGTTTCACGGCCTACATTTAAGTCTTTTATCCATTTTGAGTTTAGTTTTGTGAGTGGTGTAAGCTGGTGATCTAGTTTCATTTTTTTGCAGGTAGCTGTCCAATTTTCCCAACACCATTTGTTAAAGAGGCTGTCTTTTCTCCATTGTATTTCCTTACCTCCTTTGTCAAATATCAGTTGTCCATAGAACTGTGGGTTTATTTCTGGGTTCTCTGCTCTGTTCCATTGATCTATATGCCTGTTCTTATGCCAGTACCAGGCTGTTTTGAGTACAACGGCCTTGTAGTATAACTTGATATCAGGAAGTGTGATACCTTCCCCTTTATTCTTCTTTTTTAATATTGCTGAGGCTATTCGTGTCCTCTTTTGGTTCCATATAAATTTTTGGAATATGTGTTCTATATCTTTGAAGTATGTCATTGGTATTTTAATTGGTATTGCATTGAATTTATAGATTGCTTTGGGTAATATAGACATTTTAATGATGTTTATTCTTCCTAACCATGAGCACGGTATATGCTTCCACTTGTTTGTATCTTCCTTGATTTCTTTTATCAATGCTTTGTAATTTTCCAAGTACAAGTCTTTAGTCTCCTTGGTTAAGTTTACTCCTAGGTACTTTATTTTTTTGGTTGTAATTGTGAAGGGGATTTTCCCTTAATTTCTCTTTCTGACTGTTCATTGTTGGTGTATAAAAATGCTTCTGATTTCTGAGTATTGATTTTATATCCTGCCACTTTGCTGAATTTATTTATCAGGTCCAGTAGTTTTTTGACTGAAACTTTAGGGTTTTCTATATAAAATATCATATTATCTGCAAATAATGATATTTTTACTTCTTTTCCAACTTGAATGCCTTTTATTTCTTCTTCTTGTCTGATTGCTGTGGCTAGGACTTCCAGGACTATGTTAAATAAGAGTGGTGAAAGGGGGCACCCCTGCCTTGTTCCTGATCTTAAGGGTATTGCTTTTAATTTTTGCCCATTGAGTATGATGTTGGCTGTGGGTTTCTCATAGATGGCTTTTATCATGTTGCGGTATGTTCCCTGTATTCCCACTTTGCTGAGAGTTTTGATCATGAATGGGTGCTGGATTTCATCAAGTGCTTTTTCTGCATCTATTGAAATTATCATATGGTTTTTCTCCTTCTTTTTGTTTATGTGATGAATCACATTGATTAATTTACAAATATTGTACCAGCCTTGCCTCCCCAGGATAAATCCCACTTGATCATGGTGTATGATTTTTTCCATATATTGTTGGATCCGGTTTGCTAATATTTTGTTGAGGATTTTAGCATCTATATTCATCAGAGATATTGGCCTATAATTTTCTTTCTTTGTGTTGTCTTTGCCTGGTTTTGGAATCAGAATTATGCTCGCCTCATAAAAGGAGCTTGGAAGTCTTCCTTCCTCTTGAATTTTTTGAAATAGTTTGAGAAGTATAAGAGTTAGTTCTTCTTTGAATATTTGGTAGAATTCTGTTGTGAAGCCATCGGGCCCCGGACTTTTCTTTGTTGGGAGTTTTTTGATAAATGTTTCGATCTCATTTGGTGTAATCGGTCTGTTTAGGTTTTCTGATTCTTCCAGATTGATTTTTGGAAGATTGTATGTTTCAAGGAATTTGTCCATTTCATCTAGGTTGTCTAGTTTTGTGGCATACAGTTCTTCATAATATTTTCTTACAATATTTTGTATTTCTGTTGTGTCAGTTGTTATTTCTCCTCTCTCATTTCTAATTTTATTTATTTGAGTCCTCTCTCTCTTTTTCTTGGTGAGTCTACTTAAAGGTTCATCAATCTTGTTTACCTTTTCAAAGAACCAGCTCCTAGTTTCATTGATCCTCTGTATTGTTTCTTTAGCCTCTATGTCATTTATTTCTGCTCTGATCTTTATTATTTCCTTCCTTCTACTACATTTGGGCTTTACTTGCTGTTCTTTTTCTAATTCTTTTAGATGCAGGGTTAAGTTGTTTATTTGAGCTTTTTCTAGCTTCTGAAAGTGTGCCTGTAGTGCTATGAACTTCCCTCTCAGCACTGCTTTTGCTGTGTCCCATAAATTTTGAGTTGTTGTATGCTCATTGTCATTCATTTCTAAAAATTCTTTTATTTCTTCTTTGATCTCATTCTTAATCCATTCATTATTTAGCACCCTGCTATTTAGTTTCCATGTGTTTGAGAATTTTTGAGCTTTTCTGCTGTGATTCATTTCTAGTTTCATGCCGTTGTGATCGGAGAAGGTGCTTGATATGATTTCAGTCTTCTTAAATTTGTTAAGAGCACTTTTGTGCCCTAACATATGGTCTATCCTAGAGAATGTACCATGAGCACTTGAAAAGAATATATATTCTGCTGCTTTAGGGTGAAAGGATCTGAAGATATTTATTAAATCGAGTTGATCTAGTGTTTCCAATAAGTCTGCTGTTTCTTTGTTAATTTTCTTTCTTGAGGATCTATCTAGTGATGTTAGTGGGGTATTGAAATCCCCTACTATTATAGTATTGCTGTTGATCGCGCCCTTTAAATCCATCAAAGTCTGTTTTATATATTTGGGTGCTCCTATATTAGGTGCATAGATATTTATAATAGTTATATCTTCCTGTTGGATTACTCCCTTTATCATTATGTAGTGGCCTTCTTTATCTCTAACTATATCCTTTGTTTTAAGGTCCAATTTGTCTGATATAAGTATTGCTACCCCAGCTTTTTTTTTTATTTCCGTTTGCATGAAATGTTTTTTTCCATCCTTTTACCTTCAATCTATGTGTGTCTTTTGTTCTAAGGTGTGTCTCTTGTAGACAACATATGTATGTGTCCTGTTTTCTTATCCACACAGCTACCCTATGTCTTTTGATTGGATCATTTGATCCATTTACATTTAAGGTTATTATTGATATGTAGTTGTTTATTGCCATTTTCTTCTTTAAAGGTGTATTCCTTTTTTTGCTATATTCTTTTCCAACTTTGATCTGTTTACAACAGGCCCCTTAACATTTCTTGCAGTGTTGGTTTGGTTGTAATGAATTCCTTGAGTTGTTTTTTGTCTGGGAAGCTTTTTATTTCTCCTTCTATTTTAAACGATAGCCTTGCTGGATAAAGTAGTCTTGGTTGTAGATTCTTGTTCTGCATTACTTTGAATATTTCTTGCCATTCCCTTATGGCCTCAAGTGTTTCTGTTGAGAAGTCGGATGTCATCCTTATGGGGGCTCCTTTGTAGGTGATAACTTTTTTTTCTCTTGCAGCTTTTAATATTTTCTCTTTATCGCTTAGCTTTGGTATTTTAATTATGATGTGTCTTGGTGTAGGTTTCTTTGGGTTCCTCTTTAATGGAGTTCTCTGTGCTTCTTGGACTTGTAAGAGTTTCTCTTGCATTAATTTAGGGAAGTTTTCAGTTATGATATGATTGAACAAAGTCTCTATTTCTTGTTGTTTTTCTTCTTCTTCAGGAACCCCTATGATGCGGATGTTATTTCTCTTCATGTTGTCACAGAGCTCTCTAAGTGTTTCCTCTGACTTTTTGAGTCTCTTTTCTCTTTTCTTCTCTGCTTTCATGCCTTCATTCCAGTTGTCCTCCAACTTGCTGATTCGATCCTCAGCTGTATCCATCCTGTTTTTAATTCCTTCCATTGTGGTCTTCATTTCTGATATTGTATTTGTCATCTCTGACTGATTCTTTTTTAATATTTCAATATCCTTTTTTATACTTGCTATTTTTTTATTTAGGTTTTCAAACTGCCCCTCCATTGTTGTTCTAAGATCCCTAAGCATCCTTACAATCATTATTTTGAACTCCGCATCTGGAAGTTTGATTATTTCCATATCACTCAGCTCATCTCTCAAGGGTGTCTCTTGTGGTTTCATTTGGGTTGCACTCCTTTGTCTTCTCATAATGGTGTTTTATTTGTAGAGTTGCTTGAGTCTAGGCTTGGTGTTTTCTGCCTCCTGTTTTCAGTTGTGTTATTTCTAGGTCTTCTTTGGTTGGTGTCAGCTATTATTTGTAATCCACTTTCGGATTTGGGCAGCTTTGAAGTTTTGATTTCTTTGTTTTTTTAACAGGTGATAGTCTTGTTAACTGATCTCAGCAGGGGGCTTCCTTGAAACTGTAACCAGGAATGCTGTGGGTGTAACCTGAGACGCTGAAGGTCTCTTCCACCAACTAATCTCACTAGGGGCAGGGTTTTTTCTCAGCTTCAGTAGGGGGAGGTGTATCTCAGATCTCCATGGAGACCTGAGTTACTGCCCCTCCTCCCCACTTCTTGTTTTCAGCTGTGTCTTGTTGTGCTGATTGGAGCTGGATAGATGTCCGGAGATCTCTGATCCGGAAGCACTTCAGCTCTGTTTTGTGAAAGGTTCAGTCCCTCCCCCAGCTATGGCCACCTTCAGCACGAATGAGTCAGCTTTTTTATTTCGTTTCTTGCATACCTTAGCCCCTCACAGTCTGTCCCTCTCCTTGTTTTTTCCACTTGGGAGATAAGCTGGTCTTTTCAACCCACCTTGCTCCTTGGTCGCCAGGTAAGTGGCTGTGAGCAGTAGTTTCTGCTCTTTTTCCTCTGTGAAATCCTCTCTGGGCTCTCAGCCTCACCTCCCCCCCTGCCGTTCCTGTAAGCAGAGGAGATTCAGGCACTCCTCACCAGGTTTATTGTGGCTTCCTCTTTGCTCCTTGGTTTTTGAGAGCTGTTCTTGCAGTTCAGTGTTGGTTTTTCATGCTGATTTTTCCTAAATTGATTTGTATTCCAGTTTGGTGTTGAGAGCTGGGCGTCTGTGTGCCCGCCTACTCCGCTGCCATCTTCCTGCTCTAGAAAATATTGCTTTATCATCTAGTTTCATGAAGACGTTGGGAAGGAAAGGGACCAAATATTTTATAAATGTTTGACAGAATTCACTAGTGTAGCCATCTATCTAACATTAAAACTAACATTAGCAAATAATGTTAGTTTTACTTTTATTTTTGGAGAGGTTTTTGATAGATGTTTGTATTTTCTCTCTGCTTATATATCTATTTAGGTTTTCCAGTTCTTCGTGAAGCAGTCTAGAAAAATTGTTTAGTTCTAGAAATTTATCTATTTTCTCTAGGTTGTTGAATTTGGTGAAATATAATTATTCATACTATTGTACTATGATCACTTGCATATCTATAATGTTTGTGGCAATTTCTCCTCTTTCATTTCAGATTTTGATTTGAATGAGTCCTTTCTTATTTTCCCTTAGTGAGTCAAGCCACAGTTTCATCAATTTTACTGATCTTTTCAGAGAACCAGCTCTTCATTGTATTTAGTTTTTTAAACTTTTTCTGTTCTTTATTTCACTTATTTCTTCTCTAATTGTTATTATTTCTTCTCTTCTGCTGATTTTAGATTACCTTTGTTCTTTTTTCAGTTCCTTTAAATGTATGTTAGGGTGTTTACTTTGGATCTCTCATTTCTTCATATAAGCCTATAATAATATAAACATCTCTCTCTTTTATTTTTTTTTTGTATTTTTCTGAAGCTGGAAATGGGGAGAGACAGTCAGACAGACTCCCGAATGCGCCCGACCAGGATCCACCAGGCACGCCCTCCAGGGTCTACACTCTGCCCACCAGGGGGCGATGCTCTGCCACTCTGGGGTGTCGCTCTGCCGCAACCAGAGCCACTCTAGCGCCTGGGGCAGCGGCCAAGGAGCCATCCCCAGTCCCCGGGCCATCTTTGTTCCAATGGAGCCTTGGCTGTGGGAGGGGAAGAGAGAGAGAGAGAGAGGAAGGAGGGGGGGTGGAGAAGCAAATGGGCGCTTCTCCTATGTGCCCTGGCTGCAATCGAACCCGGGTCCCTTGCACACCAGGCCAACACTCTACCACTGAGCCAACCAGCCAGGGCCTATAAACATCTCTCTTATTGCTTTTGCTGCATCACAGAAATTTTGATATGTTGTGTTGTCATTTTTATTTCTCTGCATATATCTTTTGATCTCTGCTTTTATTTCTTCTTTGATCAATTTATTTAATAGAAATATTTTGATGAATTTCAAAATTTTTGTGGGGTTCTGTCTTCTTTTTTGCAGTTGAATTCTAATTTCAAAGCCTTGTGTTCAGAGAACATGTTTGGTATAATTTTAATCTCCCTAAATTATTTTAATTTTTATTAATTTTAATTTATTGTGTTAACATGAATTCAAGTGTCCTACTCAATATTACACCCTCATCCCCCACCCTTGTGTCCCAAATTACACACTTCTGCCCCTGTCCCTCTAACTCCCTGCCCCCTTCACTCTGGGATTTACTGTTCTATTATCTGTATCTATGTGTTATGTATATATAATTTGACTAATCTTTTCACCTACTCTAATCCCATCATTTCATTCCCCTTTTCCTCTGAAAACTGTCCCTCACCTCCCTGTGACCCTGCCTCTGCTTCTATTTCATTCCTCAATTTCATTAGATTCCACACATGAATGGAATCATTTGATATTTGTCTTTCCCTGCTTGGCACATTTTGTTTAGCATAATAATCTCCAGGATCATCCATGTCATTGCAAAAGTTAAGATTTCCTTCTTTTTCACAGCTGCGTAGTATTCTATTGTGTATATGTACCACAGTTTTAATCCACTGTTCCACTGACACTTTGGCTATTTCCAGATCACACTTATTGTAAATAATGCCGAAATAAACATGGGGGGGGCACATTTCTTCTTTTGAATCCGTGACTTAGTATTCTTAGGATATATTCCTAAAAGTGAGATAGCTGAGTCAAAAGGCAGTTCCATTTTTAATTTTTTGAGAAAACTTCATACTGGTTTCCACAGTGGCTCCACAAGTCTACATTCCCACCATTAGTGTAGGATGGTTCCCTTTTCTACACACTTGCCAACACTTATTGTGTGTTGATTTGTTAATGAGTGCCATTCTGACAGGTGTGAGTTGGTAACTCATTGTGGTTTTAATTTGTATTTCTCTGATGATTAGTAACATTGAATATTTTTTCTTGTGCCTTTTTGGCCATTTCTATGTCTTCTTTGGAGAAGTGTCTATTCATTTCCTTAGCTCATTTTTTAATGGGATCATTTACTTTTCTGGTGTTGAGTTTCAGAAATTATTTATAAATTTTGGTTATTAACCCCTCATCATATGTATTGGCGAATGTGTTCTACCATTGTGTGGGTTGTCTTTTTATTTTGTTCATGGTGTCTTTTGCTGTGAAAAGCTTTTTAGTCTGGTACTGTTCTATTTGTTTATTTTATCCTTTATTTCACTTGCCTTTGGAGATAAATCAGCAAATATATTGTATGAGATATATCCAAGAATATATTGCCTGTTTTCTTCTAAGACATTTATGGTCTTGTAACTTACATTTAAGTCTTTTATCCATTTTGGGTTTATTTTTGTGAATGGTATAAGTTGGTGGTCTAATTTCATTTTTTTGCATGTACCTGTCCAGTTTTCCCAATACTATTTCTTAAAGAGACTGTCTTTACTCCATTGTATGCTCTTACCTCCTTTGTCAAAAACCTAATGAACATATAGGCCTGAGTTTATTTCTGGTTCTCTGTTCTGTTCCATTGGTCTGTATGCTTGTTCTTATGAGAGTACCAAGCTGTTTTGATTGCAATGACATGGTAGTATAACTTGATATCAAGAAATGTGATATCTCCCACTTTTTTCTTCATTTTCAAAAATGCTGAGGTTATTCTTGTTCTTATTTGGTTCCATATATATATTTTTTGGAATATTTTTTCTATATCTTTAAAATATCTCATTGGTATTTTAATAGGAATTGCATTAAATTTATAGATTGTTGGGTAGTATAGAAATTTTAATGTTGTTATTCTGTCTATCCATGAACACAGTATATGCTTCCACTTGTTTGTATATTCCTTGGTTTTTTGTTTCACTGTCATATAATTTTCCAGGTACAAGTCTTTAACTTTCTTGGTTAAATTTACTCCTAGGTACTTTATTATTTTTGTTGCGTTAGTGAAGATGATTATTTCCTTAATTTCTCTTTCAGACACTTTATTGTTGGTGTATAAAAATTCCAATGATTTCAGAATATTAATTTACATCCTGCCACCTTGCCAAATTTACTTATCATATCAAGTAGTTTTATGAACAGTATCATGTCATTAGCAAATAATGTTAGTTTTACTTCTTATTTTCTAATTTGGATGTATTTTATTTCCTCTTTTCTGACTGCTATGGCTAAGACTTCCAAAATTATGTTAAATAAGAGTGGTGAGAAGAGGCACCCCTTGCTCATTCCTGATCTTAAGGAGATTACTATTCATTTTTGCCATTGAGTATGATGTTGGCTGTGGGTTTCTCAGAGATGGCCTTTATTATGTTGAGGTATGTTTCCTGTGTTTCCACTTTGCTGAGAGTTTTGATTATAAATGGGTGCTGGATTTTAGCAAATGCTCTTTCTACATCTATTGATATAATCATGTGATTTTTATCTTTCCTTTTGTTTATGTGATGAATCACATTTATTGATTTGTGTATGTTGTAACAGCCTTGACTCCCTGGATTGAATCCTACTTGATCATGATGTATAATCTTTTTTTATGTATTTCTGGATTCAGTTTGCTAATATTTTGTTGAGAATTTTAGCTTCTATGTTTATCAGATATATTGGCCTATAGTTTTCTTTCTTTGTAGTGTTTTTATCTAGTTTTGGATTGAGAATATTGCTTGACTCATAAAATGAGTTTGGAGATCTTCCCTCCTCTTGAATTTTTAAAAAAATAATTTAAGAAACATAGTTATTTCTTCTTTGAATGTTTGGTAATATTCACCTGTAAAGCCATCTGTTCCTGGGCTTTCATTTGCTGGGAGTTTTTTGATAACTTTTAATTTCATTTGTTGTAATTGATCTGTGTAGGTTTTCTGATTCTTTTAGATTGAGGTTTGAAAGATTGTATGTTTCTAGAAATTTATCCATTTTGCCTAGGTTTTCCAATATTTTGACATATGGACCTTCATAGTATTTTCTCACAATCCGTTTTTATTTCCGTAGTGTCAGTTGTTATCACTACACTTTCATGTCTAATTTTATTTGTCTGAGTCCTCCTCTTTTTTTCTTGATGAGTCTGGATAAAGTTCATCAATCTTGTTTATCTTTTCAAAAAAGCATCTTTTGGTTTTATTGTACTTTTGTATTTTTTATGTCATTTAATTTTGCTTTAATCTTTATTATTTCCTTTCTTCCATTTCTTCTGGGCTTTACTTGTTCTTTTTCTCTTTCTTTTAAATGCAGTGTTAACTTGTTTATTTGATCTTTTTCTTGCTCTTTGTTATGAATCTAATGCTATAAACTTCAAACTCAAGTCAGCTTTTGCTGTATCCCGTAATTTTTGAGTTGTTGTATGTTCATTTTTATTTGTTTTAAGGATTTTATTTTACTTTTCTCTTGATCTCATTGTTAACCCATTTTTTATTTAATAGCATGTTATTTAGCCTCCAAGTGTTTGAATGTTTTTCAATTTTTCTGTTGTAGTTCATTTCTTGTTTTTTGCCATTATGATCAGAGCTGATGCCTGAGATGATTTTTATCTTCTTAAATTAATTGAGATTTGTTTTGTGTCCTAACATGTGGTCAATCCTAGAGAGTGTACCATGAGTCATTGAAAAATGTGTATATTCTGCTGCTTTGGGGTGAAAGGTTCTAAAGATATCAATTAAATCCAGTTGATTTAGTGCGTCAGTTAAGGCTGCTGTATGTTAATTTTCTGTCTGGGGGATCTGTCCATTGATGTTAGTGGGGTAATAAATTTTCTACTATTTTAGTACTGCTATGGGTCTTGACCTTTATGTCAATCAAAATCTGCTTCGTATATTTAGGTGCTCTTATATTAGGCACATAAATATTTACAATGGTTATATCTTACTGTTGGATTGTTCCCTTTATCATTATTTAGTGACTTTCTTTATCCCTTACTATATATCCTTTCTTTTAAAGGCTATTTTGTCACATTTTAGTATTACTTCCCAGCAATTTTTTTCATTTCCATTTTCATGAAATAATTCTTCCGTTCCTTTACTTTTATTCTGTGTGTACTTTTTGTTCTAAGGTGGATTTTTTTTAGATAGCAAATGCGTGGGTCGTGTTTTCTTATTTATGCAGCTACCCTATGTCTTTTGTTTGAAGCATTTAATCTATTTACATTGAAGGTTGTTATTAATATGTACATAATTATTGCCATTTTATTCTTTAAATCTACCATTCTCTTTATATTGATTTCTTTTTTTTCCTTTCGGCTTTTTATAGCATGCCCCTTAACATTTCTTGAAATACTGGTTTGTTTGTAATGAATTCCTTGAGGTGGGTTTTTTTTTTGTTGTTTTTATTTTTTTTTGTCTGGGAAGTTTTTTATTTTTCTTTCACTTTTAAATAAAAGCCTTGCTGGATAAAGAAATCTTGGTTTTAAATTTTTGTTTTACATCACTTTGAATATTTCTTTCCAATCTCTTCTAGCCTCAAGTGTCTGTTGACAAGTTGGATATCATCCTTATAGGGGTTCCTCTGTAGGTAATTAACTTTCTTTTTCTTACTAGTAGTAGTATTCTTTCTTTTTCTTTTAACTTTGGCATTTTAATAATGAGGTGTCTTGGTGTAGTTCTTGAATTTCTTTTTAGTGGGGCTCTCATGCTTCTTGATCTTGTGTGATAATTTCCTATATCATTTTAGAAAAATCTTTAGCTATGATTTCTTCAAACATGTTCTCTATCCCTTGTTTGTTCTCTTCTTCAGGAAATTTTATGATGTGGATGTCTTTTCTCTTCATGTTTTCACAGGGGTCTCTTAGAGTTCCTCAGTCTTTTTGTGCCTGTTTTCATTTTGCTTCTCAGCTTCTGTGCTTCTGTTTATCTTGTCTTTTATATCACTGATTCAATCTTCTGCTTTCTCTAGCCTGCTGTTGATTCATTCTAGTGCAGTCTTCATTTCTGATATTGTATTTATCAATTTTACTTGTTCTTTTTTATGATGTTTATGGGTTTTTTGATGTTTTTTATCTTTTTATTTACATTCTCATTATGATCATCCACGGTTGCTCTAAGATACTTGAGCATTCTAAAAATAATTATTTTAAACTCTGTGTCTAGTAGTTTGGTTATTTCCATTTCATTTAATTTTTTCTGGGAATTTTTCTTGTTGGTTCATTTGAGTCACATTTCTTTGTCTGCCCATTTTTTTGTGTGTATTAGTTTGCGTTGTCTGTCTTTGAAATTTTTGTGGTGTCTTTATAAACAAGATGGCCATTTGGTACTGACCTCCAGGCCACTTGTTTTCCTTCCTCTAGGAATGCTTCTTCAGGGTACTATTTTCTCTCCTGTTGTATGTGAGTATTGAATGTAGCTGGTTCTTTCATGTGTATGATTATCTCTTCAGGCTGGCTAAAGGTCAACATTGATCATGTGTATTACACACTGTGCAATGTTGGGCATATTTATTCTCCATAGTGTCTGGTGCCTGCTAGACTTCTTCTTTGGGTGTGCTGCTTGTGTAGCTGACCAAGTCTAGGGTTCATGTTGGCTGCCACTCATTACCAGTTGTGTTGGTTCTAAATTGTCTTGGGTTGACATCAATCATAGTTTTTAACTTGCTGAGGGATACTTGTCTGCAGATACTGCTCTTTGTGCTGTTTGTGTTAGCGTTTTCTCTGCCTGGGTAGTGTGGAAAATGCCAACCTGTGTATAAAAATCAGCTTGCTTAGAGATGACAGCAGCTATGTAAAAGCCCCAAGCTCTGTATGTTGTACATCCACTTTTCAGCTGCTTCACCTTCTCTTGTAGCTGCTTGGTCTTCTATAGAAAAACTGTAGTGTGGGCTCAGATAGGCCTCACCTAACCAACTCCTCTACAGGTTTGCAAGCTTGTTCTTTCTGATAGAGTCAGCCAATCTGGTAGAGCTCTCTCATTTTATTTAATTTGTGAGTCTCTTCTTCTCTCTATAATATCTTTAGTTTCCTGTCCTTAATGTAACTGATTCTCTGCTCTATCCAGGCTGTTTTATTGGCTAAACTTGCTACCTCATTATTTAGTTAATGTATTGAGTGCTTTTTTTTCTGTTTGGTTCTTTATTAATGTTTTGGTCTCCTTGATAATGCAATTTGTTCATTAATTTGTTTGTTAAGCTCATTAAATTGCCTATCACTGTTTTCTCACATCTCATTAAGTAGTTTTAGAACTTAAATTTTGAATTTTCTGTCCTTTAACTCCAAGTTTTCCATATATTGAAAATTTTTTTTCTAGAGTTTGTCCATTATCTATCTGAAGTATCTGTCTTGTGCATGCTTGGTATTTTTTTTAATTTCATTTGAGATAGATATTGTTAAGAAATCTAACAAGGAACAACTACAAAATGAACAATAATAATAATTGAAAAAATAAATATTTAAAAAATCATAAGTAGAAAAACACTTCCAAAAATAAAGAGACAGATCTGAAAATTGAAAGGAAACAAATGAAATAAAAAACAAATGAAACTTCTCAAAAAATAAAAGTAAAAAATATAAAAATTTAAGGAAAAATAAAATTTATATGAGAAAAAGGAAAAAAGCAAAAGAAAGGGGAATAAAATGAGGAATATAAGAAAAATTATCTAAAATAAAATACTCAGCAAAAAATAAAAATAAAAAATATAAAAATTAAGGATAATAAAATGAGGAAAGAAAAAGAACAAGGAAAGAAAAAAATAAGAAAAGGAAGAAATATATACTTTTTTATTTTTTGAGTCAGAGGTTACTTTTTTTTCTAGTAGATGTCACTGCAGTACAAATTTTGGCTCTGTGAAATTCCTGTGCAAATTTATGCTGATATGTGGAAGGCCTCAATCACATTGGTAAGTAGAGCATGTTGTGAGAGCTTTACAGTTTCACTTTTTTGGCTTTGTAGCTTTAGGCTTTGCAGTTTTATGGCTCTAGTAATGGTGGTTTCAGGTTTCAGTGTGTTCCTCTCCACATGTCAACAGACCAGTGGATCAGATGCAGAACACCTCCATCTCTAAGGGGAGAGAATGACTATGGAGAGTCAGTTGTGGAGTACCTGCTACTACCATTCTTCTTTTCTCTAGAAAAAACTTATTTGTTGATTTGTTATTGAAATTCATTCTGGAAGGTATAAAATGATATCTCATTTTGGTTTTAATACACAATTCTCTGATGATTAGTAACAAAGAGCATTTATTCATGTGCTTATGGGCCATCTATACACCCTCTTTAGGAAAATGTCTATTCAAGTTCTTCATTAATTTTTTAATTGGATTTTTTGTCTTCCTGGTACCTGTTCAATTTCCCCAACACCATTTATTAAAGAGACAATCTTTACTCCATTTTGCACTCTTGCCTCCTTTGTGAAATATTAATTGACTGTAAAGGCATTGGCTTATTTCTAGTTTCTCTCTTCTGTTCTATTATTCTGTATGCCTGTTGTTATGCCATTACAAGGTTGTTTTTATTACAATTGCCTTGTAGTATGGCTTGATATCAGAATGTGTGATACCTTCAACTTTGTTATTCATTTTCAAGATTGCTGAAGATATTTGGGTTCTATTTTGGTTTCATATACATTTTTGGAATATTAGATCTAGATCTATGAAATATGCCATTGGTATTTTACTAGGAATTGCATTGAATCTATAAATTATTTTGGGTAGTATGGATATTTTAATGATGTTAATTATTCCTATTTATCAATATGATATATGCTTTCATTTGTTTATATCTTTGATTTATTTATTTTTTACAGACAGAGAAAGTTAGAGAGAGGGACAGATAGATACAGACAGTCAGGAAGGAGAGAGATGAGAAGCATCAATTCTTTATTGCAGCATTTTGGTTGTTTGGTGATTGCTCTACGTTGATTGCTTTATCATATGTGCCTTGACTGGGGTCTGCAGTTGAGTGAGTAAGCCCTTTCTCAAGACAGCAACTTTGGGCTCAAGCCAGTGACCTTTGTGCTCAAGTCAGTGACCATTAGGTCATGTCTATGATTCTGTGTTCAAGCCAGTAACCCTATGCTCAAGCTGGTGAGCCCGCTTTCAAGTTGGATGAACTTATACTCAAGCTGGTGACCTTGGGGTTTTGAACTTGAATTCTGTGGGTCCAAGTCTGATGCTTTATCCACTGCCCCACTGTCTTGTCATGCCTTCCTTGATTTCTTTTTTCAATGTCTTATAATTTTCTGAGTTCAACTTTTTTATCTTCTTGATTAAATTTATTTCTAGGTACTTTATATTTTGTTGTTGTTGCAATAGTAAATAGGATTGTTTTTTAAATTTCTCTTTCTGACAGTTCATTATTGGCTTATAAAAATGCCACTGATTTTTGAATATTAATTTTATATCCTGCCACTTTGCCTAATTCATTTATCAAGTCTAATAGGTTTTGGCATTCATTATCAAGTCTAATAGACTTTAGGGTTTTCTATGGGCAATATTATGCCATCAGCATTGAATGCCTGTTTTACTTCTTTCTTTCCATTTTGGATGCCTTTATTTCTTTTTCTTTGTGATTGCTGTGGCTATAACTTCCAGTATTATGTTGAATAAGAGTGATTAAAAGAGTCACCCTTGTCTTGTTCCTTATTTTAAGGGGGTTGCATTGAATTTTTGCTCATTGAGTGTGATATTGGCATTGGTTTATCATATATGGCCTTTATTATGTTGAGGTATGTTCTCTCTATTTCTACCTTGCTGAGAGTTTTGATTACAAATGTTGCTGAATTTTATCAAATGTTTTTCCTCCTAGTGATATGGTCATGTAGGGTTTTTTTTTTTTTGTGTGTGTGTGTGTGTGTGAGTTTGTGTGTGTGATAAAGACAGAAAGAAGGAGACAGAGAGAGGGACAGATAGGGACAGACAAGCAAGAAGGGAGAGAGATGAGAAGCATTATTATTTGTTGCAGCTCCTTAGTCTCTTTAGTTGTTCATTGATTGCTTTCTCATATGTGCCTTGACCTGGAGGCTACAGCAGAACTAGTGGCCCTTTGCTCAAGCCAACAACCTTGGGCTCAAGAAAGCAACTTTGGACTTCAAGCCAGTGACCTTGAGCTCAAGCCAGCAACCATGGGATCATGTCTATAATCTCATGCTCAAGCCAGTGAGCTCACATTCAAGCTGGTGAGACCCCACTCAAGTCGAATGAGACCATGCTCAAGCTGGTGATGATGGGGTTTTAACCTGGGGACTCTAAGTCCCAGCCTGAGGCTTATCCACTGCACCCTTGCTTAGTCAGGTGGTCATGTTGTTTTTTATCCTTCATTATGTTCAGGTGATAAATGCGGGGTTTGGGGGGGTTTGGAAAAGGAGGAGAGATAATGAGACAGATTTCTGCACCCACCTGTCAACCCCTGTATGGAGCTGATGCTCAAATCAACTGAGCTATCTTTAGCGCCCGATACTGATGCACTTGGACCAACTGGGCTAACTTCAGTGCCTGTGGCCAATGCTCAAACCAATAGAACCGCTGGCTGAAGGAGAGGAGGGAAAGCGAAAGGGGAGAGGGAATGGAAGAGAATTAGATGGTTGCTTCTCTTGTGCGCGTTGACTGGGAATCAAACCCAGGACATCCATATGCCAGGCTGACATTCTATCCACTGAGCAAACTGGCCAGGGCCAAATGATGTTTGTTGATTTGAAAATATAATATCAACCTTGTCTTCCTGAAATAAATCCCATTTAGTCATTATGTATTATCTTTTTAATGTATTCCTAGATGTGGTTTCCTCATATTTTGTTGAAAATTTTAGCATCTCTATTCATCAAAAATATTGGCTTATCATTTTTTTTTCCTTTGTAATGCTTTTACCTAGTTTTGGAAATAGGATTCTGCATGCATGGTAAAATGAACTTAAAAGTTTTCTCTCCTTTTGAATTTTTGGAACAGTTTGAAAAGTATAGAAATTGTTTCTTCTTTGAATGTTTGGTAATTTTCACCTGTAAGTCAATCTGGTCCAGGACTTTTGTTTGCTGGGGTTTTTTTTATTACTGTTTTAATATCATTTGTGATAATTGGTCAGCTGAAGTTTTCTCATTTTTCTAGATTGAGTTTTGGAAGATTGTTATGTTTCTAGAAGTTTATCTATTTCCCCTATCTTGTACAAATTTTTGACATATACTTCTTCATAGTATTTTCTCAAAATTCTTTCTATTTCTATGTTGTTACCCGTTACTTCTCTTTTACTTCCAATTTTATTTATTTGGTTCTTCTCTCTTTTTTGTCTTGATGAATCTGGTTAAAGGTTTTTCTATCTTGTTTAACTTTTCAAATAACCACATCCTTTCTTTTGTTGGTCTTTTATATTGTTATTTTAACTTCTATATCATTTATTTCTACTCTGATATTTATTATTTACTTTCTTTTGCTTATTCTGAACTTTTTTTCCTTTTTCCAGTTCTCTTAGGTGCAAGGTTTGATTGTATATTTGAGATATTTTGCTTCTTGAGGTATGTCTTTAATTCTATGAACTTCCCACTCAGGACTACTTTTGCTGTGTCCCATAATTTTTTAGTTATTGTATGTTCATTTTTATTTGTCTCAAGAAAATTTTTTATTTCTTTCTTGATCTTATTGTTAACCCATTCATTATTTAATAATATGGTGTTTAGACTCCAAGTGTTTAAATGATTTTCAGTTTTTCTATTGTGGTTAATTTCCAATTTTATATCATTTTGGTCAGAGGAGATGCTTGATATGATTTCCATCATTTTGAATTTATTGAAACTAATATTATGTACTAACATGTTGTCTAGTCTAGAAAATGTTTAATGTACACATGTAAAAAATGTATATTCTGCTTCTTTGGGGTAAGATATTCTGAAAATATCAATAAAATTTAATGTGTCATTTAAGATCACTGTTTTTTGTTAATTTTCTCTTTGGAGGATCTACCCATTGATGTCAAAGGTATGTAAAAATCCCATACTTTTACTATATTGGTGTCAATTGCTCCCTTTATGTTCATCAAAATCTGCTTTATGTATTTAGGTGTTCCTATATTGGGTGCATAATAATGTACAATGATTTTATCCTTTTGGTGAAGTGCTTCCTTTATCATTAAATAATGACCTTCTTTGTCTCTTACTGTAGCTTATTTTCTGAAGACTATTAAACTATTTAGTCAGAAATATTCTCGCATTTTTTAAAAATTTCTATTTGCCTGGAATGTTTTTTCCATCCCCTCACTTTTAGTCTTCTGTTCTGAGGCTGGTCTGTTCTAAACTGCATATATATGAGTCATAGTCTCTTATCAATTCAGCTAGCCTATGTTGTTGTTTTTTTACTGAAACATTTATTCTTTTTACATTTAAGGTTATTATTATATGTACTTATTTATTAACATTGTATTTTTGAAACTTATAATTTTTTTTCTTTATTTTCTTTTTTCTTTTTTCTTCTTATAGCAGGCCCTTTAACATTTCTTACATGACTGGCTTAGTGGTAATTAAATACTTTATTTTTTATTTGCCTGGGAAGCTCATTGTTTCCACTTCATTAGTAAATTATAGCTTTGCTGGATAGAATAGTCTTGGCTGAAGGTATTTATTTTTTATCTCTTTAAATATTTCTTAGCAATTCCCTCTGACCTGAAGTGTTCTGTTGAGAAGTAAGATGTCACCCTTATGGGGGGCTTCTTTATAAATAACTAATTGCTTTTCTTTTTACAGCTTTTAAGATTCTTTCTTTGCCTTTTATCTTTGACATTTTAATTATGATGTGTTTTGTTGTGAGCCTCTTTGGGTTCATCTTTAATGGGATTCTCTGTGCTTTTTGAAGTTATATGACTTTTTTCTTCATCAGGTTAAGGATATTTTTACCTAAGCATTCTTCAAACAAGTTATCTAGCCCTTGTTTGTTCTCTTTTTCAGAACTGCTATGATGCAGATATTATTTCACTCAATATTGTCTTAGATGTTTCTTAGACATTTCTGACCTTTCTTGAGCTTCTTTTCTTCTTCCTGCTCTGCTTCTGTACTTACATTTATCTTGTCTTCTAAATCACTGATTTCATCTCCACTTCATTCAACCTGCTTTTGAAACCTTCTAGAACAGTGTTCATTTCAGATATTTTATTGTCATTTCTGACTGGTTATTTTTTATAGTTTTAAATTTTTTTTTAATTCTCACTCTTTGTTTAAGTTCTCACTGATATCCATTCTTACTTTATGATCCTTGAATATCCCAATAACCATTATTTTAAACTCTGTGTCTGGTAGTTTGGTTGTTTCAGTTTCATGTAATTATGTTTTTGGGGATTTCTCTTGTTGATTCATTTGGGGCATATTTTCTCTGCCCTTTTTCTCTATGTGTTAGGTAGCTCTTCTCTGGCTTCTAGATTTTTTGTGATGTTTTTACCAGGATGATGGAGCCCTGACCAGTTGGCTCAGTGGCAGAGCGTCAGCTCAGTTTATGACTGTCTCAGATTTGATGCTTGGTCAAGGCACACAGGAGAATCAATGTCTGCTTATTCACCCTCTCCTAGCTTCTCTTTTTCTTTTCACTTCCTGCAGCCATGGATCGATTGGAACAAGTTGACCCCAGATACCAAGGATGGCTCCATGGCCTCTGACTCAGGCACTGATGAGAACTCAGTTGCTGAACAATGGAGCAGTGCCCCAGATAGACTGAGCATCACCCACTAGTGGTCTTGCTGGGTGGATCTAATGCAGGGTACATGCTAGAGTCTGTCTCTCTGCCTCCCCTCCTCTCACTGAATTTATAAAAAAGATGAGCTCAGTGGTACTAACATCCAGGCCACCTGAGCCCCTTGCTCTAGGAATATTTCTTGAGGGATATATTTACACTCTTGTTATATGTAAGTTTTGAATGCTGTTGACCATTTTGTGAGAGGAGTTAACTGTTTAGGCTGGCTGGCTCTAAAATCAACTTTGGTCATATGTTTTAGTCACTGTGCAGTGTCTGTCCTCTGGGATATATAACAGTTAATCCAGTCAGGGTCTGGTACCTACTGAACTCCCATTTGAAAGTGCCACTTGTATGGCTATTTGCATCTAGCATTCATGTGGCCACATACCTACTATTGGTTGTGTTGGTGCTGGGTCATTTGGGTGTTGTTTGGGTATGCATTCATGTCACATATTATTTGCAACCCACTATAGGCTACCTGTCTGGAGCTATTCTATTTGATGGCTATGTCTATGGTTTATGTGTCTGAGTGTGTATAGGAGGAGCTAACTTGTGTATAAGTGTGAAGTTTGCCCTGTTTAGAACTGACAGCTCCTCTGTAAAAGGTCTCATGTTCCTTAAAATTTGCCACCACTTTCTAGCAGATGTACTTCCTCTTGCCACTGTCTGGTCTTTCTGCAGTATCTTTTGTAGAAAGACTGCAGAGTGGGCTCAAAGTGACCACACCTCTTCAAACTCTTCACAAGTTGCAAGCTTTGTGGCTTAAGGCAACTGAGGATGAGATAACAACATTAGTGGACTCCATACTTGGGGTGGTCTCTTGGTTAGAATATTAGTATAAGGAAAGTGGCCTATACTCCAGAATCTAATACCTCAGGCTCTGCTGGATACTCTAATTTTATTTTTCCCCAGAGAAGTGAGCAGCAGATTCAAGTTGGTTGGGGCTCACAGTTCCTTCTTTCAAACGTTCTTTCAGAGGAGGAGTCCCTAGTCCCAGACAGGATACTTGAGAGAGAATTTCATTGGATTTGATTGTGGCCTTTCCTTCAGTAGGTGTCTAATCCCTTAAATGATCCAAACAATAGGCTCCAAAGAACTCACACTTTAAATGTTTGACCTCTAAGCCTCTTGCTCTTTCACCAATAAAACTTAGCCCAGCAGGGCAGGGTTTCTGGGACTTGGGCTAGCTGGCTGTGAGGCTCTACCTCATCTAATACATGTGAGCTGCTATCTAGGTGCTGAATACAGAAAGTAGAATTCACCTCAGCTGGGTTTGGTGCCTGATAATCTCTCATTTGGATATACTACTTGTAATGCTACTTAGATCTTGTTCTCATTTTGTCTATAGCTGGTTACTGGATGAACTGGTTCTGGGCCTCTTAAGAGGAAATCTGGTACTGACCAGGGTAAGACACTGCCTATGACTGGCCTTCAGAAACCTTTTTAGAACTATAAGCAATTCAGAGTTTGTGGCTGCCTCTGCTGGGCTTAAGTGCACATGAAAGGACAAAGTTGCACTCCTCTGTTCGTTTTGACTGGCACCAAGACAAGGTTAAGTCAGCAGAAGACTTTGTCTGCTGCTTTGGTCTGTTGACTGTTAGGCTCAGCCACTGGAAGAAAAAAATCTCTGGTAGAGAGGTTGGGCCTAATCAGGCATCAAAAAAAGTAGTAGGTGTGGCTCTCAACCTAGGGCCTCAGGTATCAGTTTGTTCTAATTTTTTTCTGAGAACTCAGTGGGATTTGGGTACTAGTAATCCTGTGTGAGTGGCCTTTGAAATCCAGAGATTTGGTCTGCCAACAGTTTGAACAGTTTCTACATAATCTTCCATGATGCAGAGGCAAAAATCATATATTGAAAGTGTGTGTATAACTCTGGCTTCAATGCCAGACAACTGAGTCACAGTCATTTCCTGAGTCTTTCAGCCCCTTTCTTCCTAGGTAAGGCTGCTTACTTCTCAGCAGAACCCAATCTTTGCAGGGTGGAACAACAGAGATTCCTGAGGGTGGGACATTTGTTTTCCCCTAGGCAGATGCTTCACAAAGGGCATTGTTCTACCAGAGAAAAATGGTGACTGTGATATTGGAGAGTAATTCAGTATAGAGGTCTTGTTGGTTGTTCCCCCACCATGTCTATACCAGAGGCCACCATCTCTCACTTTCTTTTATTTATTTTTTTGTGACACAGACAGAGAGAGGGACAGACAGACAAGAAGGCAGAGGGATAAGAAGAATCAATTCTTCATTGTGGTACCTTAGTTGTTCATTGATTACTTTCTCATATATGACTTGATTGGATGGCTACAGTAGACTGAGTGACCCCTAGCTCAAGCCAGCAACCTTGGGCTCAAGCTGGTGAACCTTACTCAAACCAGGTGAGCCCATGCTCAAGCTGGCAACCTCGTGGTTTTGAACTGGGTCCTCCGCATTTCAGTTCAATGTTCTATCGACTGCGCCTGGTCAAGCCAATCTCCTACTTTCTTTTCCAACTCTAGCCTTCCTTCTGCTGCAGTCCAGAATAAGTGGCTATGAACAAGATTTTCTCTTTTTGCTCTCTAAAAGGATGCCTACATTTTTTAGAACTCTTGTCTCCTTTGGCAAGCACTTTCTCTAGGCTCTGATGCTCTAGGTTTAGGGATCTGGGGCTCTGGACTCATACTTCTCAGGTTTAACCTCCCTCACAGCTAAAATGTCTCTCTGGAACTTCAGCTGTGACTCGTAGGAGTAGAGGAAACCCTTTTTGCATCCTTCCTACCTGTCTTCATGTGGCTTCTTCCGTAAACCCTTGATTATGAGACTCCTCTTCATTTAGTTGTGAGTTGATTTTTCAGGATTATTGTTCTTAAATATAGTTATAACTCCAGGTTCATTGTTGGAGGAGGCAATTGGAATGTCTGCCTACTCCAACATCATCTTGGTTCTCCTGAACATCTCTTTTAAAGCAAAATGATTACAAGTAACTTTCCCTCATATACTTAAAGATGATTATCAATTCACTTTTATTAAAACTTCTCATTCAGGATTATAATGTTCAATTTGTAGTACTTGGTAGTATTTTGATACACTTAACTATCTCTTCTTTAGTCTCTTTTTAAATTTTTAGTTTGAGAGCATAGAACACTGACAAAAGTGAGAATTAAAAATAAAATGGTGGCATATAAAAAAATTTATATAGCTCTGAAATTCATGAATGTTGCAATATTTTAATTCCTATCACATGGATATAAGCCTTAACTTAAAATATCTGTAATTTCACTTTCAATCATAAATTTAATCATTTCTTTCTGCCTCAGTTTGTTTGTACTTTCTCTCTTCATTATAACTATGGTTTTATTGACAGCAAATTGATATTACTCATGAGACCACATTTGATTTTATTTTACAATTTGTATGGAAATGTGAGTGCTGAAGCAGCATTAGCAATGTATTCATGTTCTGGATTTAGCAATTTTAGAAGACAGTCTGGCAGAGCTCAAATATCAATCAAGTTATTACTTTTTATTGCTGAATAATATTCCATTGTATAGATGTTGGTGGACATTTGGGTTGTTTCCAATTTTTAATTATAAATAATGTTGCTGTGAGCATTAATGTATATGTTTTTGCATGAACATATATTTTTTATTTCTTTTGGGTGTACATCTAGGAGAATAATTTTTAAGTTTTATGGTAATTTTGTATTTAACTTTTTAGAAACTGCCAGGTTGTTTTTTAAAGTGGATGCAAAATTTTACATTCTTGCCAGAGTTTTAAAATATATGAAGAAACTGGCTTAGAGTGTAGAATTTATTTAGGGTCACACCACTTGCATCAAGTCCAAATTTCCCAGAATACATCATTTCAAAACTCCAAGTAAGTTGATAAGCTTCTTCATGATAGAAAAGTTTCTTAAACTTATTTAATCTATAGCATGAGTATCTCTTAATCAAACTTTTTGGTTCATAGTTTAGCTCCATCACTTACAGATTTATAACAACAATAAGAAAATATTTTAACTTCTCTGTTCTTTACTTTCTCATATAAGAAAATTGAGATTGCTTGGTGATTAAATAAATTAATAATTATAAAATATTTTGCCCAATCCCTAGGACACATAAAAAGTTCAATAAAGATTGATTTATTATTATTATTATTATTATTATTATTATTTATGCTGTTGCTATAATTTGCATCTAGAATAGATCATAATAGATGCAAAACCAATCCTCTTTAAATAATCATACAAACAGTCTGCTATGAAATATATGAATGGCATTTGGTTACAGGAAGAATGCTTGATTTATGTCTCAGAATAATGTGGCACTGCATATATGGAAATGAACAAGAGTTTTTTTTTCTCACTTTGACACTCTCTATCTAGTGTAGTAGTTCTTAAACTTTTGGAGCTTTGAGCAATGGATGAAAGTTAAAGACTTCTCTTTAAGTAAGTTAACTTTGTAACTGATTTCAGTTATGACCTCTCAGAAAGAGTCATGAGAACTAACATTTAATATACAACTCCTTTGTGACAGGCCTTCTGTTAGGCACTTTATATCCAGGGGCCCTTTTAATTCTCATAAATCTGAAAAGGAGACATCATCACTTTAATTCATAGGGTAGAAAACTAATGTTCATAGAATAAAGTAGTTTTCTGAAAGTCACATAATAGTGGTAATATTTGTTTCCAAAGACATTTTTTCTGTGAATTTTTCCACTTCTTAATTTTTAAATATAAATACAATCACATTTAAAGGTGCAATTGCTTCAAAATTCTTTCATTTTATCATAATTGGAGAAGTCAGTGGGCAGAAATTTTAGCTTGCTAAATTAGAAGCCAATAAGCCATCTACTTAAGATTCTGTTGGTGACATTTCTTTTCCTTTCTTTCCACTTGATAACACAAGAGGATGTCATTTTAAAATATGCCAAACCTGCCTTATCAGGTTGTGGTGACGTAGATAGAGTGTTGGTCTAGGATGAAGAGAATTTTGGTTTGAAACCCCAAGGTTGCTGGCTTGAGTGCAGACTCACCAGCTAAAGCACATGGTCACTGGCTTGAGCCTGGAATCATAGACATGATCACATGGTTGCTGGCATGAGCCCAAAGATCACTGGCTTGAAGCCCAAGGTTATGGGCTTGAGTCCAAGGTTACTAGCCTGAGCAAGGGGTATCTCACTCTGCTGGACCTCCCTGGTCAAGGAACATATGACAAAGCAATGAAAACACAACTAAGGCAACACAATGAAGAACTGATGCTTCTCATCTCTCTCCCTTCTTGCCTGTCTGTCCCTATCTGCCCTTCTCTCTGTCTCTCTGACTCTGTCTCTCATAAATAAATAAATAAATAAATAATTAATTAAATAAGGCCAAACTCAACATGGTTCTTTTAATGAATGTCCAACATTAATTGTTTACTAGTTGCACACTAAATGAGCCCATTTGATTTGACACTTAAATTGCCTTCAAATCACAATCCTCAAGTCACTTAACATGAATGCAAGGCAACTTGTTTTAAATTCAAGGGTGAAAACTATGTTTTTGGCCCTGGCCGGTTGGCTCAGTGGTAGAGCGTTGGCCTGGTGTGCATAAGTCCCAGATTCGATTCCCGGCCAGGGCACACAGGAGAAGTGCTCATCTGCTTCTCCACCCCTCCCCCTCTTCTTCCTCTCTGTCTCTCTCTTCCCCTCCCCCAGTCGAGGCTCCACTGGAGCAAAGATGGCCCGCGCTGGGGATGGCTTCTTGGCCTCTGCCCCAGGCACTAGAGTGGCTGTGATCACAACAGAGCGACGCCCCAGAGGGGCAGAGCATCGCCCCTTGTTGGGCAGAGCATCACCCCCTCGTGGGCGTGCCAGGTGGATCCCAGTCGGGCGCATGCAGGAGTCTGTCTGACTGTCTCTCCTCATTTCCGGCTTCAGAAAAATACAGGAAAAAAAAAAAGAAAAGAAAACTATGTTTTTTACATTTAGAATTTGTAATGCTGGTAGTTGAGGCCAAGCAGGTTTGCATTGAATTAAGACAGACAATAGAGGAACTGCAAAGCTGGAAAGCATCAGGCCATTACCTGTTTATTGAGGGCTCCCTGAGACAGGTGAGTAAATAAACAAAGAAAAAACATTTTACACATTGGAAGGCAGGGATCAAGAAAATTACCCCTCATAGTGGTGGCTGAGAGAATTAGGAAACTGCACCTCACAGTGCCATCACTGTGTGTTCTGGGAGAATTGCCCCAGAGGGAAAGAAGCATAGATTTTTATAGATACACATGTTGCTTTTTTTTCTGGGTTTGAGTCCTTTTTCCAAAGCTAACATACAGTATAATATTGTACAGGTAACAAAACCATTCAGAACCTCACTCTCTTCTCTGTGTGCCAGACACTTGCCATACATTATTTCAGTTAATCCTCACAACTCTAAGAGGTATATATTGTCTCCAATTTTTAGGTAATGGAATATAACCTCAGTAAATCAAATTGGCCATCCCAAAATCATAGTTAAACTTGTTGCTGAGTTAGAGTTTATTTATTTACTTATTTATTTACATTATCATAAATAAAAAAACATTTTATTCATTGTAATAATAATACACAATAATATGATAAATGCATAATAAAAACACTTGCAATATTTTATATTGTAATTATGCTTATATGCCTATTAATTTTTAATAATATTTATAAGAAAAAAGTACTCATTTAGATAACATTATCTAAATAAGTAGTTTTCCATTGAATGAATATTTTTGTCAATGTATCATCTTGTAACAATATATTGGAAATATCTGAACTAGAAATATCCTTCATATTGAATTTTATGGCAAGTGCTACAGCTAGAGTATCAACATTCAATCTCAATTTCTCACTTGTCCAAAAATCATTAACAATTGAAAAAACTCTTTCAAATCAATTTTGACATGTTCAGTTTTCCATTGCATTAATTTTTCAGAATTTAAATATACATTCAGTCTTCTAATTTCTTCAAAGAAACAACTGTCATCTATTTTGACATCTGGCATTTCTTTAGATAAAAACTCAAGACAAGATTCAATACCTGTCTAATATACTTGCAATAATGTAAATAAAAACACCATTGAAAACTGTTGTTTCCCATGATGTTTGTTTCAGACATTCTTTGATATATTGAAAACATGTCTGGTAAAAATTCTTCACTTCTTTGATAAACTTTCCTATGATGCCCTGATTTGACTCCTATAAGTCTGATAATTTTTTAATAATTAAAGGAATAATTTTTTCTTCAAAATGAGATTTATATTGAAGGATAAACTCATTCAAAATAAGACTAACTTCCATAGCTGAAATGTGTTCTCCTTCAATCTTTTGAATTATTTTATAAAAAATAGATGCTTGATAATGTACAAAATACATTAATAGCTCAGATATTTTGTTATTAAAAAATAATTCCAGGATTTTAAGACATTTGTCTAAATTTAAAAAATATAAACGGAGAGACTCAAATAATTGTAGAACATGCTCTATAGCAGGTGTTAGAGCAAGCCATCTAACTTTGGATTATCTTAAAAGTTTTTTGTATTCAACATTTGCTTCACAAAATTGTTTTAAGGTAGCAACACAAACAGTAAAATGACTAGAATGCAAATAAATTGTAGTTATTATTACTTCTATATCAATTGGCATGGCACATGATGCTGTGTTGATTGCATTTGACAAAATATTTACATATAGATTACAACCTATTCCTAGTATTTACTTTTGGAGTAACTCTTGTAAATTTACATACATATTACTCACCCCTTTGCATCTTCACCCACCGAAATTTGTATTTGTATTATCAGCTGTTAGTGCAACAACTTTGGATTTTAAATTGTTTTCATTTATTACTCTGTATAGCTGTTTTGACAAAATTTCAGAAGTTTCACCCTCAATGGATTCTAAATTTAAAAGTTTACATGAATGCCCTTGGTAACAGTAAAATACCTTACTATTATTGGATACAATTTAATTTTATTATGATTTGGTGCATCACATAAAATCATTACAAACACTGCAGTTTCCAAGTCCTCTGTAAGTATTTTGTCACAGTAATTTTAAAATACTGATTTTAAAATAGCCTCGCATTTTGTTCAGGCATATGGAAATTTTGTATTGTGAAACTTTTCCAATAATTTGTACAATCCATACTAAAAAGCTTTGTGAATTATGGTATGAAATGCAAATGTTTTCTCCATTTCAGCCAACTGTGTTTCATCTTCAGAATAAATTGAAGGCTTGCCCACCAGAGGACGATGCTCTGCCCATCTGTGTCACTCTGTTGCAACCAGAGCCATTCTAGCACCTGAGGCAGAGGCCACAGAGCCATCCTCAGTGCCTGGGCCAACTTTGCTCCAATGGAGTCTTGGCTGCGGGAGGGGAAGAGAGAGACAGAGAGGAAGGAGAGGGGGAGGGGTGGAGAAGCAGATGGGCACCTCTCCTGTGTGCCTCGGCCGGGAATCAAACCCTGGACTCCTGCAGGCCAAGCCAACACTCTACCACTGAGCCAACCAGCCAGGGCCATAATTTGAAGTTTTAAGAAAACTTGTTACTTTACAACTGGCAGCTGATGCATCTAATGATTGCTTATGTTTGTTGATGGTCAAATGTTTTGTTATTGCTGCTCTGTCCCCAACTGCAACACAAAATTCTCGCTGCAAATATTGTAGAAAACAGTGGTATCTTTCTTTGGTATGAGAAATGGACATTCCTTTTTCAATTTATCATTGAAATGGCATTTTCTCTCTTTTTATTTTTCCATCCTTTAAATGAAATTAAAAATTAAAAATTAAATTCATGAATGATACAAGCACATTAGGAACTAAAAATGTTACATCATGGCAGGTGAATTTTCCAGAAGCTAAATAACAAAACTAAATATCAAACAAAACCACTAATAATATTCTGGTGTAATTATCATTTTCTAATTAAAATATATCTGTTTTATGCAACTATTTAATCAAAATGCGTTATTTTTATTAATTTTAAGGGGGTGACATTAATAAATCAGGGTACTTATGTTCAGAGAAAACATCTCCAGGTTATTTTGATATTTAATTATGTTGCATATCCATCACCCAAAGTCAAATTTTCTTCCATCACATTCTATCTGGTTTTTCTTGTGCCCCTCGCCTCCCCACACTCCCTACCTCTCCTCCCTTAAACCCCCTACTCGGTAACCACAACACTCTTGTCCATGTCCCTGAGTCTCATTTTTATGTCCCACCTATGTATGGAATAATACAGTTCTTAATATTTTTCTGATTTACTTATTTCACTCAGTATAATGTTATCCATCCATGTTATTGTAAATGATCTGATGTCATCATTTCTTATGGCTGAGTAGATTTCTGTAGTATGTATGTACCACATCTTCTTTTTCCAGTCATCTATTGATGGACTTTTTCTTTGTTTCCATGTCTTGGCCACTGTGAACAATGCTGCAATGAACATGGAACTGCATGTGTCTTTACGTAAAAATGTTTTTGAGTTTTGGGGGTATATACCCAGTAGAGGGATTGCTGGATCATATATGGTAGTTCTATTTTTAGTTTTTTGAGGTACCACCATACTTTCTTCCATAATGGTTGTACTACTTTACATTCCCACCAACAGTGGATGAGGGTTTTTTTTCCTCCACAACCTCTCCAACACTTCTTATTACCTGTCTTCTTGATAATAGCTAATCTAAAAAGCATGAGGTGGTATCTCATTATAGTTTTGATTTGCATTTTTCTAATACTTTTCTTTTTTTTTTTTTTTTTCATTTTTTTTCTGAAGCTGGAAACAGGGAGAGACAGTCAGACAGACTCCCGCATGCGCCCGACCGGGATCCACCCGGCACACCCACCAGGGGCGACGCTCTGCCCACCAGGGGGCGATGCTCTGCCCATCCTGGGCGTCGCCATGTTGCGACCAGAACCACTCTAGCGCCTGGGGCAGAGGCCACAGAGCCATCCCCAGCGCCCGGGCCATCTTTGCTCCAATGGAGCCTCGGCTGCGGGAGGGGAAGAGAGAGACAGAGAGGAAAGCGCGGCGGAGGGGTGGAGAAGCAAATGGGCGCTTCTCCTGTGTGCCCTGGCCGGGAATCGAACCCGGGTCCTCCGCACGCTAGGCCGATGCTCTACCGCTGAGCCACCGGCCAGGGCTCTAATACTTAATAAAGATGAGCACCTTTTCATATATCTGTTGGCCATTTGTATTTCTTCCCGAGGCATGGGAAGGACATGTCTGTTCATGTCCTCTTCCCATTTTTTTATTGGATTGTTTGTTTGTTTGTTGTTGAGTTTTATGAGTTCTTTGTATATTTTGGATATTAAGCCCTTATCTGAGCTGTTGTTTAAAAATATCATGACAAGATAACCTGGATAAGTTATCTTTGAATATATGTATCCTGATTTATGTTGCTCCATTAAAAAAATAAAATTATTTAAAAAATAAAGAAAAAAAATAAAGAAAAAAATAATTTTAAAAAAACGTTCACCAAAAAAAAAATAATAATAATCTCCCGTTTAGTTGGCTGTCTGTTTTGTTCTCAGTTTCTATTGCTACGCAAAAACTTTTTATTCTGATGTGGTCCCATTCATTTATCTTTGCCTTCACTTCCCTTGCCTTTGGAGTGAAATTCATAAAATGCTCTTTGTATCCAAGGTCCATGAGATTAGTACCTATGTTTTCTTCTATATAATTTATTTCTTCAGGTCTTATATTTAGGTCTTAATCCACTTTGAATTAATTTTAGTACAAGGAGACAAACTGTAGTCAAGTTTCATTCTTTTACATGTGGCTTTCCAGTATTCTGAGCACCATTTGTTCAAGAGGCTTTCTTTTCTCCATTGTGTGTTGTTGGCCCCTTTATTGAAAATTATTTGACCATATATATGTGGTTTTATTTCTGGGCTCTCTATTCTGTTCCATTGGTCTGCGTGTCTGTTCTGCCAATACCATGCTGTTTTGATTGTTGTGGCTCTGTAATATAATTTGAAATCAGGTATTGTAATGCCCCCAGCTTCATTCATTTTCCTTAGGATTGCTTTGGCTATTTGGAGTTTTTTATAGTTCCATATAAACCCGATGATTTTTTGTTCCATTTCTTTAAAAAATGACATTGAGATTTTGATGGGAATTGCATTGAATTTGTGTATTGCTTTGGGTAATATGGTCATTTTGATTATATTTATTCTTCTTATCTAAGAACAAGGAATGTTTTTTTTATTTCATTGTATCCTTTTTGATTTCCCCTAACAATGCTTTGTAATTTTCATTATATAGGTCCTTCACATTCTTTGTTATGTTTATTCCTAGGTTTTTGTTTTTGTTGTTGTTGCAACCACGAAGGGGATTATTTTTTTGAGTTTGCTTTCTGATGTTTCATTGTTGGCATATAGGAAGGCGATGGACTTTTGTATATTAATTTTGTATCCTGCCACCTTACTTTATTTATTTACTTTATTTATTCATTTTAGAGAGGAGAGAGGGAGGGAGAGAGAGAGAGAGAGGAGAGAGAGACAGGGGGAGGAGTTGAAAGCATCAACTCCCATATGTACCTTGACCAGGCAAGCCCAGGGTTTCGAACCGGCAACCTCAGCATTTCCAGGTTGATGCTTTATCCACTGCGCCATTACAGGTCAGGCCTGCCACCTTATTTTATTGGTTTATTTTATCTAGTAATCTTTTTGTGGAGTCTTTGGGGTTTTTGATGTATAGGATTATATCATCTGTAAAAAGTGAAACCTTTACTTGATCTTTTCCAATATGAATACCTTTTAATTCTTTGTCTTGTCTGATTGCTCTGGCTAGAACCTCTAGTACCACATTAAATAAGAGTGGAGAGAGTGGACAACCCTGTCTTGTTCCTGATTTAAGGGGGAAAGCCTTCAGTTTAGTGCCATTTAATATGATGATAGCTGATGGTTTATCATAAATGGCTGTTATTATGTTGAGATATTTTTCTTCTATACCCATTTTGTTGAGTGATTTAAACATAAAATTTTGTTGTATTTTATCAAATGCTTTTTATGCATTTATTGATAAGATCATGTGGGTTTTGGTATTTTTTTGATAATATGGTGTATTATGTAACCATTTTATGTATGTTGAACCATCCTTGTGATTCTGGAATGAATCCCATTTGATCATGATGTATTATTTTTTAATATATTTTTGTATTCTATTTGCTAGTATTTTGTTTAGTATTTTAGCCTCTATATTCATTAGAGATATTGGTCTATAGTTTACTTTTTTTGTGCTATCCTTGCCAGGTTTCGGTATGAGGGTTATGTTGTCCTCATAAAATATGTTTTGAAGTATTGTTTCTTCTTCAATTTTTTGGAAGATTTTTTTTTCAGAGACAGAGAGAGTCAGAGGAATAGACAGGGAAGGACAGACAGGAACACAGAGATGAGAAACATCAATTATTAGTTTTTTCGTTGTGCGTTACAACACCTTAGTTGTTCATTGATTGTTTTCTCATATGTGCCTTGACCATGGGCCTTAAGCAGACCGAGTAACCCCTTGCTTGAGCCAGTGACCTTGAGTCCAAGCTGGTGAGCTTTTGCTCAAACCAGATGAGCCCGTGCTTAAGCTGGCAACCTTGGGGTCTCAAACCTGGGTCCTCTGCATCTCAGTCTGATGCTCTATCTACTGCACCTCCACCTGGTCAGGCTTTTTTGGAAGACTTTGAGTAGAATAGGAATCAAGTCTTCTTTGAATGTTTGATAGAATTTACTAGTATAGCCATCAGGCCTTAAACTTTTATTTTGGGGTAGGTTTTTAATAGTTTATTCTATTTCCTCCCTGCTTTGGGGTTTATTTAGGCTTTCTGTTTCTTTATGACTCAGTCTAGAAAATTGTATTGTTCTAGGAATTTTTCCATTTCTTCTAGATTGTTGAATTTGGTGGCATATAGTATTTTATAGTATTCTACAGTAATTCTTAGTATATCTATGATATCTGTGGTGATTTCTCCCCTTTCAGTTTGGACTTTATTTATATGTCTTTTTTCCATGGTGAGTCTTGCCAAGGGTTTGTCATTTTTGTTGATCTTTTCAAAGAACCAGCTCTTTCTTCTATTAATTTTTTTATAGTTTTTCTGTTCTCTATTTCATTTATTTCTGCTCTGATTTTTATTATTTCCTTTATTCAGCTGGTTTTCAGTTGTCTTTGTTCTTTTTTTTTTCTAGTTCCTTAACATGTAAAGTTAAGTGGTTTACTTGGGCTTTCTTTTATTTTTTCATATAGGCCTGTAGTGATACAAACTTCTTTCTTATTACTGCTTTTGCTGCATCCCAGATATTCTGATATGTCATATTGTTATTTTTATTTTTCTGTATGTATCTTTTGACCTCTGCGCTTATTTCTTCTTTGATCGACTCATTTTTTAAAAGTATGTTATTTAGTTTCCACATTTTTGTGGGTTTTTTATCTTCTTTTTTGCAGTTGAATTCTAGTTTCAAGACTTTATGATCACAAAATATGCTTAGTATAATTTCAATTTTTCTGAATTTGATGATGTTATTTTTGTGATGCAACATATGCTCAATTCTTGAGAATGTTCCATGTTCACTGGAGAAAAATGTATAGTCTGGCACTTTTGGATGAAATGTCCTTTAGATGTTTATCATATCCAATTGTTCTAGTGTTTCAATTAAGGTCAATATTTCTTTATTTATATTCTGTTTGGATGAACAATCTAGAGCCATCAGTGGTGTATTAAGGTCTCCAAGTATGATTGTACTGTTGTCTGTTTTTATTTTTAGGTCAGTCAGTGGCTGTATTATATATTTTAAAGCTCCTTGGTTTTTTGCATATATATGAAGAAGTGTTATATCTTCTTGATTCAGTTTGCCCTTAATCATTATGAAATGACCATTTTTGTCTCTGATTACTTTTACTGTCTTGTAGTCAGCATTGTTAGATATGAGTATTGCTACACCTGCTTGTTTTTTTTAATGTTATATGCTTGGAATATTTTTTCTAGCCTTTCACTTTGAATTTGTTGTTATCCTTGTCACTTAGATGTGTTTCTTGTAGGCAGCAAAGAGTTGGATTTCCTTTTTTAATCCGTTCTGCTACTCTGTGTCTTTTTATTGGTGAGTTTAATTCATTTGTATTTAGTGTAATTATTGACACTTAAGGGATTTTTATTGCCATTTTATATATTGCTTTCTGTTAGTTCTGTATCTTGTTTGATTCTTCTCTTTTGTTCTATCATTTGTTTTTCTTTGGTTGTTGTTGTGGACCATTAATGGCAAAAAGCCATTATAGATTCGAGGCTTGGCAGGGGGCTAAGTTCTCCCTGCTCCATCTCCATATTTGGCTTTGATGCTTAGTATTTGCACCCACTCCACTTCCTTCCTTGGGTTGCAGGAAGCAATATACATGCCCTTCCTCTGACTCTTTGTTTGTTTCAGATATTTGTAAATTTCACTAATTATCCTGTTTTTGCCTTGGGAGAGTTCCTGTCTTAGCCTTTGATGTGCAACTTTGTATCAGGGTCCTTGATTTGCATAGGTCTATATAATAAAGCGAACTGGGGCTGTGAGGCACTCAGATACTGCCAGGCAGTTTGAGGAGTCCTCCCGGTCCCATTGGTTTTGTTTTGACAAGTGTGTTTCCTTAATTCCGCACCGTTATTAGGAGCTGCGCTGGTCCGCGGCAGGTTGTAATCCATAATTCTTTCCTTTGTTACTTATTTTTTGAAGTCATATGCTTCTGTGGTGGTACCTACCATGTTCATTGTAGTATACTATCTCATGAGTGCTTCTGCACTCCATCCTTTTTTATTAATGTTAATTTTGTCCTCTCCTCTTTTTTTTTTTTGTCACAGTTTAAATCTGATTTTATTGTGTTTTTGGTGGAGCTTCTACTTGTGGTTTTGTTCTGTTCTGTTCTTTGTATCTGGTTGGAAAATCACCTTTCATACTTCCTGAAGTGCGTTTTTTATTGTGATAAATTTTCTCATTTTTTCTGTATTTGTAAATGTTTTAATTTCTCCTTCATATTTGAAGGATAGCTTTGATAGGAATAGTATTCTTGGCTGTAAGTTCCTCTCTTTCAAATCCTTAAATATTGTATTTCCTTTCTCTTCTAGCTTGTAGAATTTCTTCAGGGAAATATGATTATATTTTAATACGCCTTCCTTTTGTATGTTGTATTTTTTTTCCCTGGCTGCGTTGAGAATTTTTTTTTTTTTTTTTTTGTCAATGGTTTGTACCAATTTTATTATGATATGACTTGAAGTAGGTTTTTTGGGGTTAAGATAATTTGGTGTTCTGTTTGCTTCTTGAATTTGAGACTTTAGTTCCTTCTATAGGCTTGGGAAGTTCTCATTTATTATTTGTTTGAAAATGTTCTCCATTCCATTTTTTCTCTTTTTTCCTTCTGATATACCTATTATTCTTATGTTGCTCTTTTTGATGGAGTCAGACAATTCCTGTAGGGCTTTATTATTATTTTTTTAATTTGTGAGTTTCCTTTTCTCTCTGTTTTGCCTCTAGTGGCCTCTCTTCTATGTAACTAATTCTTTCTTCTATCTGTCTTGTTTTATTTGCTAACCATGTTACCTTGTTTTTCAGTTCATAAATTAAGTTTTTTATCTGTTTGATTTGTTTTCATAGTTTCAATTTTCTTGGTTATACATGCTTTTAGTTCATTGTGTTGGTTTTTGAGCTCCCTAAATTGTCTTTCTGTGTGTTTTTTTTGTATATCTCTGAGGATTTTTAGGATTTCTATTTTAAATTTTTGTGTCATTTAACTCCAAGGTTTCCAATCTATTAAAACTTTTTATAATTTTTCTCATCTATCTGTGCGACATCTCTGTCTTTTGTATCCATGATATTTGATTTTCTTTTCTTTAATGGAATCTTATTGTGGTTTTTTAATTAACACTAATAAGAATTGGTTAAGAATAAAAATAACAATAAATAAAAAAGTAAAAAATATATTATTATTTTTTTGAGAAAATACTGTGAAAAACTGAGTATTATATTGTGTTAAATGAAACAAAAACTACCTAAACTGGAGGGCTTGAATTGGGGAGAAGTGACCAAGGGGCAAAAAACGAGGTAAGGAACCACAAAAAGCTACAAGGAACAAATTTGGACCAATAATAAAATAATTTGCTTGTAAATGATGGTTGAATGATAGATATAGTGAAAAGGAGAAGAAGAAAACAAAATAAAGGGAAAATATACTATTTTATTAAATAGAACAAATACTACATAGAATGGAAAGCTGATGTTGGGAGGAATGCTTTTGAGTTAAAATGCCTAGTAAAAAGCACACAAAATGCCACAAAGAAAAATTTGAATTCAATATAAAATAATTTGTTTGTGAGTGAGTGTCAGATGAAAAGAAAAGTAAAAAAGAAAAGAAGAAACCAAGAGAGAGGGAGAAAAAAGAAAAAGGAAAAAGGGAGAAAGTTAAGGTTTTTGTTGTGTAACCCTCATAGAGCGAAAGAAAAAAGAAAAGAAAAAAAAAGAATGGGAAATGTAACACCTGTAAGTAATGAAGTTCAAAATGAAGAGAAAAGAATAAAATGAAGATAAAAGGACCAAAGTGGAAGAAAAAAAAAAGATAAAAAATGAAAGGAACAAAAAATGTGGAAAAGGTTACAAAGACTGTGGATTATTCTTGATTTTGAGATGTTATCTTTTTACTTTTTCTTTCTTTTTTTCTCTTCCTGGTTGGTGGCACTGTACCCAGGTTCTGCCCTTGTGGTACACTTAGGTAGAGATTTGTAGATAATGTGTCTCTATGGCGATGACATATACTAGGCCTCAGTCTTGTTGGTAGTTGAGGTTTTTTAGCATTTGTAGGCTCCAACAATTGGATAGTCCATTTTCCCAGAACCTGTCTCCAAGTCTTTCCTTCCTGAACCTGCAATTTGGTGATCCAGTTGTGCAGTTTCCCCTGCCACTGCCTGGAGAGTAAGAGGCCCTAAGAGCTGCTAATCTCTAGTCTAACTCCACTCAATGCAGGCCTGTGCCAGCCAGAGATGCCAGTGTAATCAGGTAGGGAAGAAAGCCAACTGCTCTCAAGGTATCTTTCTATGAGCCTTCAGGCATGTCTAGTATGCCTCAGCACTCTGTGGGACCACTCTCCCCAGGCATTTTGTACTTTGTAACCTGTATTGGCTGGCAGGAAGATGCTCTAGTCACTGTCTGCAGAACAAGAGGTCTTAAAAGCTGCCAATTCCCTCCTTTTAGATCACAGCCCTGAGTATGAAAGCTCTTCCGACCAGAGCCACCAGCTTAAGCAGGTAGGGGGATGAGTTGACTTCTATTCAGGCTCCTTTTTAAGGTTCCCCAGGTATATCTAGTTAAATTTGCCTTAGTGTTCCATGGGATTACTCTATCCAGGCTTTTCCTTTGTTAAAAAGCCTACAGCTTAGCCTGCCCAACTTCTGCAGGGGTCTCTGAGGTCTGTTTTGTAGGAATGTGTTTTTCACCCTGTATCAGTTGGCATGAAGTTTCCCCAGCTACTGCGAGCAGACAAACAGCTCTAAAAAATATCAGGTCTCTCTATTGGGTTCTCTGAGATCTCTGACCTGAGAAAGAAGACCTTGTCAGCCAGAACTGCTGCCAGTGTAAGCCAGCTGGGCAGTAAGCAGACTGCAGGTTAAGCTAATTATAGCAATTGGATCCACGGATTTGCTCCAGAGACTGTCTGCAAGCCGCCTGCATGCCCTTCCCCCTAGCACTTCCTTATTTTTTTCCCTGGGAATGTGTTTTGTTAGCCTATATGGCTGGCGGAGGTGCCCCATCCACCTGGAGAGGTCTGGGCATAGGGAAGTCGGCTTTTGTGCATTCTCTGTGCACTGTTGTTCAGGGAGCAGGGATTACAAGACTCTGTTCGCATCTCACACGGAAAGCTACTGCTGACAGTCTTCGACCTTGCCGCTCTTTTTGGGAATGCAGGTGCCTATGCCCAGGGCACTAGAAGGAACCATTTGCACACTGTCCACACTCACCAACCATAATTTTGTGAGTAAACAAGGCAACTACTCTCACACCTCTGCTGGGGTTCACCACCGGTGTTAGCTCATGTGGGCTGAGCCAGCACAGGCATACTCTCTCTTTGGTTTGAACGTCTCTGCTCTAGCCCAGTTCTTTCCATGCCCCCAGCCCTCACTTTGTCGCAATTCCAAGTGAAAGCAGCCCTTGCTCGGGTCAGTGAGAAAAGCAGAGTGTTCTATTCCCAATCTAATTTCTTTCAGGGTCAATTATATATATAGTTAGCCACCTTTTTGCCCAATTGTACCTTTGTTCAGTGTGTGTGTATTTCAGATGCTCCTGGGATTATTTTTCTGTCTCTAGTTGTCAAACTTGTTGAAATTTTGGGGAGAGTTATCAGGAGCCCTCCTCACTGTGCCATTTCTCTGACATCACTCTACTTATTTATTTTTTACCTTCTAACATTCACTGAGAATCTACTATATACCAGGGTACTCTGCTAAATATTGGGGTCATGCTGCTAAAGATACTGACATAATCTCTGTTTCCATGGAATTTAAATAGAATCCAGCTCTGTTTTATTGCAAAGCCCATACCATAATAACTATATTATAAAATTATGTCTTCTTTTTACATGTATCTGACAACATATTTAGTCTTTATTCATTTTTTCAGAGTTAATTTGGACATAACTGAAGTAACTATATAATAAAAATGGAGTCATTTGGGTCAACATCTGCTAATTTTCTAAATAAAATGTGATGTAAAATATATAAACAAATTTATAGAGAAAAAAGTAGATTATTATTTGCTTGGGGCTAATAGTGGGAATAAGAAGTGACTGCAAATGGCCATATATTTCTTTTTGGAGGGATGAAAATGTTCTAAAAGTAGATTGTGCTGATGGTTGCACAGTGCCAAACATTTACTGACAATCTCTGAATTGCACAATTAAAATGCAATTTTGTTAGGGTATGCAAGTTATATCTGAAGTAAAGTTGTTAAAACATAAAGTAAATTAATAAAGGCTTACAAGTTAATCTTAATAAAAAGCATGGGGAGTTTATGTATTTAAGAGGTGATCAAAAGAGACAGAATCACTAGAGGCAGTAACAGCTTTACAGGGCAGTGCAGGGACAAGATTGCATGAGAGGAGAAGTCCCATTTGGTAGACATTCCAGAGACTGCAGCATGGAAGATGAAAAGGGGCAAGAAACCTCCCTGGGGAGAGGGCACTTGAAGCGGATGCTTCTGTGTCTAGGTCTTGTTTTTTTAGCACCATGTGGGGAATCTTTGGGTCAGAGAACTCTGAAGAGCAGAAGTCTCTGAGTCTCATTTTTATGTCCCACCTATGTATGGAATCATATAGTTCTTAGTTTTTTCTGATTTACTTATTTCACTCAGTACAGTGTTATCAAGGTCCATCCATGTTGTTGTAAATGATCCAATGTCATCATTTCTTATGGCTGAGTAGTATTCCATAGTATATATGTACCAGATCTTCTTTATCCAGTCATCTGTTGAAGGGCTTTTTGGTTGTTTCCATGTCTTGGCTACTGTGAACAATGCTTCAATGAACATGGGGCTGCATGTGTCTTTATGTAGCAATGTTTTTGAATGGTGGTTATGTGGGGGGAGAGGAGAAGAAAGAGGTGGGGGGAGGGGAGGGGCACAAAGAAAACCAGATAGAAAGTGATGGAGGAGAATTTGACACTGGGTTATGGTTATGCAACTTAATCGAATGTCAAAATTACCTGGAGATGTTTTCTCTGAACATATGTACTCTGATTTATCAATGTCACTCCATTAAAATTAAGAAAAAAAGAAAAAAAGCAGAGCAGAGGTCGTTTGGAGTTTTTTGTAAACAAAGAGTTGGTTTTATCTATGGTTAAAAGATGTTAGGTTTAGTCTCACAGGATATGTAATGTGAGCAGCCTGTATAAAGTTAAAACTATTTTCATTTAGACTATACTTAAAGCAAATTAATGTGTAAGAATTTGAGTTTGGTGCAACAGGGTTTTGGATTAATGGTCCTAAGCTGCTGAAAGAAAGTAAACAAGATTGGAACCATTTTAGACCAATACACAAGGACTATCTGTGATCCATTTATATTACAAAGATATATAAATTTACTAAATGTTTTAGCTTATACTAGTTAGTCAGCTTCAAAAATTATAGTAGTTAAGAGCAACAGTTTTGTCATCAAGCCAGATAGGCCATATACATATGCAATTATACTGGACAGCTTTGTATTTCTCAATTTTCTCATCTATTTAACAGAAACATATATACATTTTCCCAACAATACAGTGAGGATTACAGTTGATACAACTTTCTATTGTTTTAGAAAATAAAATAGCAATCTCTTTTTAAAAACCTTAAAAAGTAGTTTTTAAAATTTTATTTATTAACAAATTTATTCTTTTTATTATTTAAAAAATTAAATTTAACAGTATAACATTGGTCAATAAGAGTATATAGGTTTTAGGTACACATCTCTATAACATTTGAACTGTTGATTGTATTGTGTAATCATCACCCAAAGTGAAATCACTCTATATCTATATACTTGTCTCTCTTTACTTCCTTCCTTTACCCCTCCCCCACAACCCTCTCCTCCTGGTAACTACTTTATTTTATCTATGTCAGAGAGTCTCAGTTTTATATCCAATCTATGGGTGAAATAAAATAGTTCTTAGCTTTCTCTGATTTACATTTTTTCATTCAGTATAATATTCTCAAGTCCATCCATGTTGTCATAAATGACACTGTGTAATTATTTTTTAATTTTTTAATTCATTTTAGAGAGGACAGGGAGAGACAGAGAGAGAGAGAGAGAGAGAGAGAGGAGAGACAGAGAGAGAGAAGGGGGGGAGGAGCTGAAAGCATCAACTCCGATATGTGCCTTGACCAGGCAAGCCCAGGGTTCGAACTGGCGACCTCAGCATTTCCAGGTCGACGCTTTATCCACTGCGCCACCACAGGTCAGGCAACACTATGTAATTATTTTGTGTGTGTGTGTGTGTGTGACAGGGATAAAGACAGAAAGAGGGACAAATAGAGACACACAGGAAGAAACATTGATGAGAAGCAACAATTCTTCATTGCAGCACCTTAGTTGTTCATTGACTGCTTTCTCATATGTGCCTTGACCGAGGGCAACAGCAGACCCAGTAACCCCTTGCTCAAACCAGCAACCTTGGGCTCAAGCTGTTGAGCCTTGCTCAAACCAGATAAGCATGCGCTCAAGCTGGCAACCTCAGGGTTTCAAACCTGGGTCCTCTGTGTCCCAGTTCGATGTTTTATCTACTGCACCACCACCTGGACAGGCTAATTTTAGTATTTAATGTTAATTTTGTTGATTTTACAGAGAGATGAAGGGAAAGAGAAAGAAAGAAAGACGGGAACAGCTATCTGTTCCTCTATGTGCCTTGATCCAATTGGCAACCTATGAGCTTTGGGACCATGCTCTAACAAACCAAAATATATGGTAAAGGTGATTTCTTATAGCTGAGTAGTATTCCATTGTATATATGTACCACATTTTCTTTATCCAATCCTCTAAGAGCACTTTGGTTGTTTCTATGTCTTGGCAACCAAATAATGCTATGGTGAACATGGGGGTGCATGTGTCTTCATGTACAAATGTTTTTGAGGTTTTTGGGTGGATACCCAGTATAGGGATTGTAGGTTATATAGTACTTTTGTTCTTAGATTTTTGAGGATCTAACATAATTTTTTCCATAATGGCTATACCATTTTAAAAGCTCAGCAGCATGATTGAGAGTTCTTTTTTCTTCACAACCTCTCTAACACTTATTATTAAATGTCTAGTTGACAATAGTCAATTTAAAAGGTATAAGGTGATATCTCATCAGAGTTTTGATTTGAATTTCTCCAATTGCTGTTGAAGATGAGAATTTTTTTGGCCATTTGTATGTCTTCTTAAGAGAACTGTCTGTTCTGGTCCTTTCCCTATTTTTGAAGTGCATTGTTTGCTTGTTTGTTACTGAACTTTGTAAATTTTTTGTATATTTTGAATATTAACTCCTTACCAGAGCTGTTGTTTGAAAATATCATATCTCATTTAGTTGGCTGCCTATTTTGTTGTTGTTGTCAGTTTCTTTTGCTGTGCAGAAGCTTTTTGTTTGATATAGTTTGTTCACTTACTTTTGCCTTTACTTCCCTAGTCTTTTGAGTCAAATTCATAAATTGTTCTCTATGGCTAAGGTTTGAATGTTTAGTGCCTATGATTTTTTAATGTACTTTATTGTTGTATATCTTATATTTAGGTATTTGATCCATTTTGATTAAATTTTGTGCAGGGAGACAAACCATAATCAAGTTTTCTTTTGCATGTGGCTTTTCAATTTCATTTGTTGAAGACACTTTCTTTTCTCTATTGTGTATTTTGGCTATTTTATGAAAAATTATTTCTCCACATATATGTGGTTTTATTTCTGGGCTCTCAATTCTGCTTCATTGGTGTGTATGTCTGCTTTTGTGCCAATACCATGCTTTTTTGACTATCATAGCTTTGCAGTTTAGTTTTTTATGAATATAAACACTTTATTTAGCTCAAGTTAAAACATAGTTTTTATCAATTGTATGTTATTTAATCATTTCTCTAACAGTGAACATTTAGGCTTTTTTTCTAATTCTCATTATTTTAAATATTAACCAGACTTAAATTTATTCTCATTTAAATCTGATTGTTTTCTTAAGGATAAACTCTAGAAGGTGATTTATCAGTCAAGAAATATGATTACACCCTGGCCGGTTGGCTCAGCGGTAGAGCATCGGCCTGGTGTGCAGGAGTCCTGGGTTCGATTTCTGGCCAAGGCACACAGGAGAAGTGCCCATCTGCTTCTCCACTCCTCCCCATCTCCTTCCTCTCTGTCTCTCTCTTCCCCTCCTGCAGCCGAGGCTCCATTGGAGCAAAGATGGCCCGGGTGCTGGGGATGGCTCTGTGGCCTCTGCCTCAGGCACTAGAATGGCTCTGGATGCAACAGAGCGACGCCCCAGAGGGGAAGAACATTGCCCCCTGGTGGGCATGCCAGATGGATCCTGGTCAGGCACATGCGGGAGTCTGTCTGACTGCCTCCCTGTTTCCAGCTTCGGAAAAATGAAAAAAAAAAGAAATATAATTATATTTTAAGTTTTCTAATGCAAACTGCCCAAATGACTTCCAAAAATGATCTAAAATATTTATAATCATACCAATAACATAAGGAACTATCACTTTCAGCTCATCTTTACCAATACAAAATATTTGTGTTTAAAAATCTTTATTAATTAATAAGTGGAAAGTGACATCATTTTTGTTCATTGACATTTTTCTGATTACTAACAAATTGGACATTTTCCAACTTTAATGCCCATTTTAATTAATTACATGTCAATTTTTAATAGTAATTTAAAGTACAGTTTACATTTTTAAGAATATTCAGTTAAATACATGAATCCTTATGAATGATTACTTTAAATTTTATAAATGAAAAGTTTTATTTTTTATTTTACTATTACTATCCTATTTTATTCTAGATTTACCAGGATTGTGTGCTGTATGCCAGTTTTATTTACTCTTTATTCAAATTTCTTCTTACGAATAACTATTCCTTGCTGTCCATCCCCACTGACTTTACCTTAGCTGAGGTCTCTATTATTGTCTCTATCACCTATTTCATTGTATTCTCACCTTAAATCATATAACTAACTTTTTCTAACACAAAGATAGCACGCTGTTTTCTAAATTAATGATTTCTGGTAGATCACTGTTGTTGTACCATAAAGCATATATTCCTTAGAAGTAAATAACAATCTTGTCATTTAGTCTGGCTTTATGTTCTCCTCCTACTTCTCAGCCTTAACTTTTTCTTTCCCTCTGATTCTTCCATTCTCTTTTTCAGTTCTTCATCCAAATGCCTGTGATGATTCAACTTCATTGAATTTTTTTAACATTTTCTGTGCATTTTATGGATTTGGTAATTCCATGAGAGGCACATAAGGTTCCCTTTGTCTGGAATTATTTTTCTTCAAATAGATAATTGCATCTCTTCCTTTAAACATGTATTTTTTAAACTGTGAGTTTCTCTTCATTAAAATGTTATAAAGTCATCTTAATTAGTCCAGACCGGCTGTTTTAAAATAGGAAGAGTGGATACAATAGAAAATGTAAGGGTGTAAGGATGGTTCATTGAAACATGTTTTAGTTTGAGGTGTGTGTGTGTGTGTATGTGTATTGATTTACAAAGTGAAAAAGCATTTTTTTTTGCTGTTGCTTGCATTTAAAAATTTTTGAACTCTCCTGTATAACTCTCTTTTGAGCTACTGTATAAGCATCCAACTCAAGTATAATTTTGTCTATAAAGCTTTCTTCTATTCTGTAAGGACAATTATTAACTTCCTTTCCTGTATCTTCATGCATATCTATATTTTATGGTACTTATCATTTTAAAATGAAAGAAAAAACATCTGTATCTGTCTTAGAGAACTTAACCACCTTGAGGTGGGTGAAATATATTTGCAGGTCTATTGCACGTATACCATGTGAGCTGCTTAATGCTATGAACCTGTCTTAGCAGTATGATATCAAGCCAGCAAATAAATACAATGTAGATGTTTAATGAGCACTAGGTGGACAAATGAATGAATAAACATATGAACAAATCTTTGAGTAAGAAACTTTTGGCCAAGTCAGCTTCAGCTTCATCGCAAATGGGAATTATATGATGTACACAAACAAATTTGCAAATATTTATACACAAGCTGCTCATTGGAAAGGTTTTTAAGGTCAACATAAATTTCCTTGATATGAGTGTGCAATACTTCTGTGTGGGTGACTTCAGAAGATTGTTTGGTTATAAGAAAAAGATACATGCACAAACAAAAGATTGGCCTTCAAGCTTTTTATCCTCTGGAATCTCTGATTCTGCCAAGTGCTTGGCAACCCATTTAACATGTCAGCATATCCCTGCAGCAGCATCCATGTGCCTCCATAACATGCACATTTCAAAAAGTGGAAATAGTCAGCTAAACAGCTGGTTGTATATAGGGAGCCAGACATTTAGAAAAATGGATGGTCAGCATCCTTTTACACTTCTTATGTGGAATACTTGAGTGTATTTAATAATTGTTTTATGCTAATTTAACTGACAGTCATACTTTAAACTCATTTGTGGTATTATATATTTTTGTCATAACTAATAAAAGAATAAATATCAAGTACCCTTTCAGGGCATCACAGAAAGTCCATACTCATTGGTGGAATGAACTTTGTGATTGGAACTGTGCCTGGAAATACATTACTGATGAATAAATATTCCTAGCCATTCTCATTGCTGCCATATCTTGTAAAGTGGGGCAGATCATACAGCCTTCCTTTATAAACACAGAGACATTGAAGTATTATTTTGATACACGTGATGTGTCTTCATTTAGTCATAAAATCATAGAATTTAGAATTTAATTTGTCACCCGACAGTGCAGCTAAAAGACTGCAATTGCCAGGTTAGTGAGAACATGATCTCTGGATTCAGATAGACCAGGGGTTGAATCCCAGTTACATTTTTTCAATAGTTCTACTTAGACAATTAATTTTAACGAGGTGACATTGGTCAACTAGAGCATATAGATTTAGAGAAAACATCTCCAGATCATTTTGACATTCAATTATATCATATACCCATCAATCAAAGTCAAATTGTCCTCTGTCACTTTTCATTTGGTTTTATTTACACCTCTCTGATCCCAGCATCCCCTTACTCTCCTCCTTTCTCCTCCCTCTGGTAACCACTACATTCTTGTCAATGTCCATGAGTCTCAGTTTTATGTGTTACCTATGTATGGAATCATACTGTTCTTAGTTTTTTTCTGATTTACTTATTTCACTCATTATAATGTTATCAAGGTCCATACATGTTGTGATAAACGACCTTATGTCATCATGTCTTATGCATGAGTAGTATTCCATATTTTATATGTACTACATCTTCTTTATCTAATCTTCTATTGAAAGGCTTTTTGATTGTTACCATGTCTTGGTCACCATAAACAATGCTGTGATGAACATGGGACTGCATGTGTCTTTATGTACCAATGATTTTGAGTTTTGGGGGTATATACCCAGTAGTGGGATTGCTGGGTCATATGTTAGTTCTATTTTTAATTCTTTGGAGAACCACCATACTTTCTTCTTAATGGTTGTAGTACTTTACATTCTCATAAATAGTGAATGAGAGTTCCTTTTCTTCCACAGCCTCTCCAACACTTATTGTTACCTGTCTTGTTGATAATGGCTAATCCAACAAGTGTGAGGTGGTATCTCATTGTAGTTTTGATTTGCATTTCTCTAATCGCTAGTGAAGATGAGCATCTTTTCATATATCTGTTGGCCATTTGTATTTCTTCTTGGGAGAAGTATCTGTTCATGTCTTTTAACTATTTTTTATTGAATTGTTTGCTTGTTTGTTGTTGAGTTTTGTGAGGTTTTTTTATATATATTTTGGATATTAGGCCTTTATTTGAGCTGTTGTTTGAAAATATTATCTCCCATGTAGTTGGCTGTCTGTTTTGTTCTCAGTTCCTTTTACTGTGCAAAAGCTTCTTAGTCTGATGTAGTCCCATTTATTTATCTTTGCCTTTTCACTTATACTTCCCTTGCCATTGGAATCAAATTCATAAAATGTTCTCTATGGTCAAGGTCCACAATTTCAGTACCTATGTTTTCTTCCATGTGTTTTATTTTTTCAGATTTTATATTTAGGTCTTTGATCCATTTAGAATTAATTTTTGTACAAGGAGAAAAACTGTAGTCAAGTTTCATTCTTTTGAACTTGTGTTTTCAGTTTTTGTCAGGCTTTCTTTTCTCCATTGTGTGTTTTTGGCCCCTTTATCAAAGATAATTTGACCATATATATGTGGTTTTATTTCTGAACTCTCTGTTCTGTTCCATTGATCTGAGTGTTTATTTATCTGCCAATGCCATGCTGTTTTAATTATCATGGCAGAAAAATAGACACTCAGACCAATGGAACAGAATACAAAGTCCAGAAATAAAACCACATATATATAGTCAAATAATTTTTGATAAAGGGGCCAACAACACACAATGGAGAAAAGAAAGCCTCTTCAATAAATGGTGCTGGGAAAACTGGAAAGCCACATGCAAAAGAATGAAACTGGACTACAGTCTCTCCCCCTGTACAAAAATTAACTCAAAATGGATCAAAGATCTAAACATAAGACCTGAAACAATTAAGTACATAGAAGAAGACATAGGTACTCAACTTATGGACCTGGGTTTTAAAGAGCATTTTATGAATTTGACTCCAATGGCAAGAGAAGTGAAGGCAAAAATTAATGAATGGGACTACATCAGACTAAGAAGTTTTTGCTCAGCAAGGGAAACTGATAACAAAATAAACAGAAAGCCAACTAAATGGGAAATGATATTTTCAAACAACAGCTCAGATAAGGGCCTAATATCCAAAATATACAAAGAACTCATAAAACTCAACAACAAACAAACAAACAATCCAATAAAAAAATGGGAAGAGGATATGAATAGACACTTCTCCCAGGAAGAAATACAAATGGCCAACAGATATATGAAAAGATGCTCATCTTCTTTAGCTATTAGAGAAATGCAAATCAAAACGGCAATGAGATACCACCTCACACCTGTTCGATTAGCTGTTATTAGCAAGTCAGGTAATAGCAAATGTTGGAGAGGCTGTGGAGAAAAAGGAACCCTCATACACTGTTGGTGGGAATGTAAAGTAGTACAACCATTATGGAAGAAAGTATGGTGGTTCCTCAAAAAACTGAAAATAGAACTACCTTATGACCCAGCAATCCCTCTACTGGGTATATATCCCCAAAACTCAGAAACATTGATACGTAAAGACACATGCAGCCCCATGTTTATTGCAGCATTGTTCACAGTGGCCAGGACATGGAAACAACCAAAAAGCCCATCAATAGATGACTGGATAAAGAAGATGTGGCACATATACACTATGGAATACTACTCAGCCATAAGAAATGATGACATCGGAACATTTACAGCAAAATGGTGGGATCTTGATAACATGATACGAAGTGAAATAAGTAAATCAGAAAAAAACAGGAACTGTATTATTCCATACGTAGGTGGGACATAATAGTGAAACTAAGAGACATTGATAAGAGTGTGGTGGTTACGGGGGGGAGGGGGGAATGGGAGAGGGATAGGGGGTGGGAGGGGCACAAAGAAAACAAGATAGAAGGTGACAGAGGACAATCTGACTTTGGGTGGTGGGTATGCAACATAATTGAACGACAAGATAACCTGGACTTGTTATCTTTGAATATATGTATCCTGATTTATTGATGTCACCCCATTAAAAAAATAAAATTATATAAAAAAAAATACGGTAAATACAAAAAAAATATATAGTTTAATTTGAAGTCAGGTATTGTAATGACTTCAGCTTCATTTTTTTTCTTAGGAATATTTTGTCTATTTGGGGTTTTTTATGGTTCCATATAAACCTGATGATTTTTTTGTTTCATTTCTTTAAAAAATGACATTGGAATTTTGATGGGAATTGCATTAAATTTGTATATTGCCTTGGGTAATATGGTCATTTTAACTATATTTATTCTTCCTATTCAAGAACAAGAAATATTTTTCCATTTCATTGTGCCTTTTTCAATTTCCTTTAACAATGCTTTGTAGTTTTAAGTATATAGGACCTTTACATTCTTTGTTAAATTTATTCCTAGGTATTTTGTTGTTGTTGCAAAAGTAAAATGGATTATTTTTTTGAGTTCATTTTCTGAAGTTTTATTATTAGTATATGAGAGAGCAATTCTCTTTTGTATGTTAATTTTGTATCCTGTGACTTTACTGTATTGGTTTATTTCTAATAGTATTTCTGTGGAGTTTTTGAGGTTCTCTATATACAGGATCATATCATCTGCAATAAGTGAAACATTTACTTCTTTCCCAATATGAATGTCTTTTATTTATTTCTCTTGTCTGATTGCTCTGGCTAGAACTTCCAGCACTACATTGAATAGGAGTGGAGAGAGTGGGCAGCCTTCTCTTGTTCCTGATTTTAGAGAAAAGGTTTTCAGTATTTTTTGCCATTTAATATGATGCTAGCTGATGGTTTTTAATAAATGACCTTTATTATGTTGAGATACTTTTTTTTCTATACTCATTTTGTTGAGTGTTTTAAACATAAAGTGATGTTGTATTTTAACGAATGCCTTTTCTGCATTTACGATCTTATGGTTTGTGTTCTTTGTTTTGTGAAAATGGTGTGTTCCATTAATTTTTTATGTATGTGGAACCACCCTTTTGATTCTAGGATGAATGCCACTTGATCATGGTGAATTTTTTTTAAATACTTTGTTGCATTCAGTTTGCTAGTATTTTGTTTAGGATTTTTGCATCTGTATTCACTAGAGGTATTGGTCAGTAGTTTTCTTTTTTTATGTTGTTCTTGCCAGGTTTTTTTTTTTATGGGGGTTATGTTGGCCTCATAAAATGTGTTTGAAAGTATTGCTTCTTCTTAAATTTTTGGAACACTTTGAGTAGAATGGAAACCAAATCTTCTTTGAATGTTTGATAGAATTCAATAGTATAGCCATCTGGCACTGGACTTTTATTTCTTGGGAGTTTTTTTTTTTTTTTTACAGAGACAGAGAGAGAGTCAGAGTGAGGGATAGACAGGGACAGACAGACAGGAATGGAGAGATGAGAGTCATCAATCATTAGTTTTTTGTTGTGCATTGTGACACCTTAGTTGTTCATTGATTGCTTTCTCATATGTGCCTTGACCGTGTGCCTTCAGCAGACCAAATACTCCCCTGCTCGAGCCAGCGACCTTGGATCCAAGCTGGCAAGCCTTTTTCTCAAGCTAGATGAGCCTGTGCTCAAATTGGCAACCTCGGGGTCTCGAACCTGGGTCTTCCGCATCCCAGTCTGACTCTCTATCCACTACGCCACTGCCTGGTCAGGCTCTTGGGAGATTTTTCATAGTTGTTTTTATTTCCTCCTTGCTTATGGGTCTGTTTAGGCTTTCTATTTTTTCATGATTCAGTCTAGGAGGATTATATTGTTGTAGAAATTCATCCATTTTTTCTAGATTGTTAAATTTGATGACATATAGTTTTTTATAGTATTCTACAATAATTCTTTCTATATCTATACCTCTGGTAATTTCTCCTCTTTCATCTATTTTGGATTCTGTTTATGAGTCCTTTCTCTTTTTTCCTTAGTCTTTCTAAAGGTTTGTAAATTTTTGTGATCTTTTCTAAGAACCAGCTCCTTATTTTATTTATTTTTTCTATATTTTTTCTGTTCTTTATTTTGTTTATTTTTGGTCTAATTTTTATTATTTTCTTTCTTCTACTGGTTTGGGTTGTTCTTCTTTTATTAGTTCCTTAAGATGTGATATTGTTGTTTACTTGAGCTTTCTCTTGTTTGTTTATATAAGTCTGTAAGGATATAAAGTTTTCTCTTATTATTGCTTTTACTATGTCCCAAATAATCTGATATGTCATGTTGTCAGTTTTGTTTGTATATACTTTTGATCTCTGCTTTAATTTCTTCTTTGACCCAGTCACTTTTTAAAAGTATGTTGTTTAATTTTTACATTTTTGGGATTTGTTTACTACTTTTTAAATGTTTTTATTAATTTTAATGGGGTGACATTGATCAGTCAGAGTACATAGGTTTAGAGAAAATATCTCCAGGTTATTTTGGCATTTGATTATGTTGCATACCCATCTCCCAAAGTCAAATTGTATTCTGTCACCTTCTATCTTGTTTTCTTTCTGCCCTTCCCCGGCCCCGAACCCCTCCCCTTTTCCGCTCAACCATGATAAATACCACACTCTTGTCCATGTCTTAGAGTCTCATTTTTATGTCCCACCTATATATGGGACATAGCCCGACCTGTGGTGGCACAGTGGATAAAGCGTCAACCTGGAAACACCGAGGTTGATGGTTCAAAACCCTGGCTTGCCTGGTCAAGGCACATATGGGAGTTGATGCTTCCTGCTCATCCCCCTTCTCTCTCTCTCTCTCTCTCTCTCTCTCTCCCCCTCCTCTCTAAAATGAATAAATAAAAATAATAAAATAAAATATATGGGACATATATAGTTTTTTTTCTGATTTACTTATTTCGCTCAGTATAATGTTATAAAGGTCCATCCATGTTGTTGTAAATGATCTGATGTCATCATTTCTTATGGCTGAATAGTATTCCATAGTATACACGTCACATTCCTTCTTTATCCAATCATCTATTGAAGGGCTTTTTGGTTGTTTCCATGTCTTGACCACTGTGAACTCTGCTGCAATAAACATGGGGCTGCATGTGTCTTTACGTACCAGTGTTTTTGAGTTTTGGGGGTATATACCCAGTAGAAGAAATGCTGGGTCATATAGCAGCTCTATTTTTAATTTTTTGAGAGACCACCATATTTTTTTACATAATGGTTGCACTACTTTACATTCCCACCAACAGTGGATGAGGGTTTCTTTTTCTTCACAGTCTCTTCAACACTTGTTTTTACCTGTTTTGCTGATAATAGCTAATCTAATAGGTGTGAGGTGGTATCTCATTGTAGTTTTAATTTGCATTTCTTTAATACCTAATGAAGATAAGCATCTTTTCATATATCTGTTGGCCATTTGTATTTCTTTTTGGGAAAAGTGTCTGTGTATGTCCTCTTCCCATTTTTTTTATTGGATTGTTTGCTTGTTTGTTGTCGAGTTTTATGAGTATTTTTGTATATTTTGGATATTAGGCCCTTGTCTGTGCTGTTGTTTGAAAATATCATCTCCCATTTAGTTGGCTGTCTGCTTACTCTGTTGTCAGTTTCTCTTGCTGTGCAAAAACTTCTTAGTCTAATGTGGTTCCATTTATTTATCTTTGCCTTCATTTTCCTTGCCTTTGGAGTCAAATTCATAAAGTGCTCTTTTTAACCAAGGTCCATGAGTTAAGTACCTATGTTTTCTTCCATGGAATTTATTGTTTCAGGTCTTATATTTAGGTCTTTGATCCATTTTGAATTAATTTTAGTATGAGTGGACAAACTGTAGTAGAGTTTCATTCTTTTGCATGTGGCTTTCCATTTTCCCAAGCACCATTTATTGAAGAGGCTTTTTTTTCTCTATTATATGTTGTTGGCCACTTTATCGAAAATTATTTGACCATATACATATGGTGCTATTTCTGGGCTTTCTATTCTTTTCCATTGTTCTAAATGTCATTTTTTTTTTTTGCCAATACCATGCTGTTTTGATTATCATGGCTCTATAATATAATTTGAAGTCAGGTATTATAATGCCCCCAGCTTCGTTCTTTTTTCTTAGGATTATTTTGACTATTCAGAATTTTTTATAGTGCCATATAAACCTGATGATTTTTTGTTCCATTTTTAAAAAAAAAAATGACAGTGGGATTTTGATGAAAATTGCATTAAATTTGTATATTGCTTTGGGTAATATATTCATTTTAACTATACTACTTTTATTCAAGAACAAGAAATATTTTTTATTTCATTATATCTTTTTTTATTTCCCTTAACAATACTTTCTAGTTTTTATTATGTAGGTCCTTTACATTCTTTGTTAAATTTATTCCCAGATATTATGTGTTTTTTGTTGCAACCATGAAGAGGATTATTTTTTTGAGCTCGTTTCTGATATTTCATTGTTGGAATATAGGAAGACAATGTACTTTTGTATATTAACTTTGTATTCTGAAACCTTACTGTATTGGTTTATTGTTTCTAGTAGTCTTTTTGTAAAGTCTTTGGAGTTTTCAGTGTATAGAATCATGTCTTCTGCAAAAAGTGAAACCTTTACTTTTTCTTTCCCAATACAAATGCCATTTATTTATTTATTTATTTATTTATTTATTTATTTTTGTCTGATTGCTCTGGCTAGAACTTTCAGCACTATGTAGAATAGGAGTGTAGACAGTGGACAACCTTATCTTGTTCTTGATTTTAGGGGAAGAGTCCTCAGTTTCATGCCATTTAATATGATGTTAGCTAATGGTTTATTATAAATGGATTTTATTATGTTGAGATATTTTCCTTCTATACCCATTTTGTTGCATGTTTTAAAGATAAAATGATGTTGCATTTCATAGTATTCCTCTGCTCAATCTATTGATAATATATGGTTTTTGTTCTTTGTTTTATTCATATGGTGTATTATGAAAACCAATGTACGTATGTTGAACCATCCTTGTGATTCTGGGATGAATCACACTTGATCATGATGAGTTAACTTTTTAATGTGTTGTTATATTCAATTTGCTAGTATTTTGTTTAATATTTTAGCATCGGTATTTAGTAGAAATGTTGGTCTGTAGTTTGGTTTTGTTTTTTTGCCAGGTTTAGGTATGAGGGTTATTTTCGCCACATAAAATGTATTTGGCAGTATTGCTTCTTCTTCATTTTTTTGGAAGACTTTGAGTAGAATAGGAACCAAGTCTTTGAATGTTTGATAGAATTCACTAGTATAGCTATCTGACCCTGGACTTTTATTTTCTGGGAAGTTTTTGATAATTTTTCTATTTCCTCCCTGTTTATGGGTCTGTTTAGGATTTCTGCTTCCTCATGACTTAGTCTAGAAAGATTTTATTGTTCTAGGAATTTATCTGTTTCTTCTAGATTGTTAAATTTGGTGGCATACCATTTTTTTCTAGTATTCAACAATAATTCTTTGTATATCTATGATGTCTGTGGTGATTTCTCCTCTTTTATCTTGGATATTGTTTATTTGAGTCCTTTCTCTTTTTTCCTTAGCGAGTCTTTCCAAGGACTTGTCAATTTTGTTGATCATTGCAAAGAACCAGCTCCTTGTTTTATTAATTTTTTTTTATAATTCTCTATTTCATTTATTTCTGCTGTGATTTTTATTATTTCTTCTCCTGCTGGTTTTGAGTTGTCTTTATTCTTCTTTTTTTTAGTTCCTTAACAGGTATAATTAAGTGATTTTCTTGAGTTTTTTCTTGTTTGTTTATATAGGCCTGTAGTGATATAAACTTTCCTCTTATTAGTGCTTTTGCTGCATCTCAGAGATTCTGATATGTCATACTGTTATGTTCGTTTGTCTGTATGTATCTTTTGATCTCTTCTTTTATTCCATCTTTGACCCGCTCATTTTTTAGAAGTATGTTTTTTTATTTCCACAATTTTGTGGATTTGTTTACCTCTTTTTTTGCAGTTAAATTCTAGTTTCAAGGTTTTATGGTCATAAAATATGCTTGGTATGATTTCAATCTTTCTGAATTTGATAATGTTATTTTTGTGGCCAAACATATGGTTGATTCTTGAGAATATTCCATGTATAGTAGAGAAAAATATATACTCTGGCACTTTGGGATAAAATGTCCTGTAAATGTCTATTATATCCAATTATTCTGGCGTTTCATTTATGGCCAATATATTTTTTTATTGATTTTCTGTTAGGATGAATGATCTAAAGCCATCAGTAGTGTATTGAAGTTTCCAAGTATAATCGTATTTTTTCAGTTTTTGTTTTTAGGTCAGTCAGTAGCTGTCATATATTTTGGTGCTCCTTGGTTTGATTCATATATATTAAAAAGTGTTATGTCTTCTTGATTCAATGTCCCCTTTATCATGAAATAATCATTTTTGTCTCTGATTACCTTTGTCATCTTGTAGTCAGTATTGTTAGATATGAGTATTGCTACACCTGCTTTTTTTTTTTTTTTTGGATGTTATTTGCTTGGGATAATGTTTTCTAAACTTTCACTTTGAATCTGTTTTTATCCTTGTAACTTAGATGTGTTTCTTGTAGGCAGCATAGAGTTTGATTTTCTTTTTTATCCATTCTGCTATTCTGTGTCTTTTTATTGTTGAGTTCAATCATTTACGTTTAGTGTAACTATTGACACTTTAGGATTTCCTATTGCTGTTTTATATATTGCTTTCTTATACTTTTTTATCTTGTTTCATTCTTCTTTTTTTTTTTTTACTATTGTTTGTTTGTAATCCATACTTCTTTCCTTTGTTACTTCTTATTTCAAGTCATGTGCTTCTGTGGTGATTATTTTAGGAGTGGTTTTCATTAAGTAATGGAAAGAATACATATCATGTTCATTGTAATACATTATCTCATGAGTGCTTCTGCACTCATTCCTCCTTTGCTACTGTTTATCCTTGTCCTCATCCTCCCCTTTTTTTGTTGTTGTTACAGATTATTCTGTTTTTATTGTGATCTTGATGGAGCTTTTACATGTAGTTTTGTTTTGTTTTGTTCTTTGTATCTAACCAGAGAGCACTCTTTTGTATTACCTGAAGTGGGGGTTTTCTGGTGATAAATCTCCTCATCTTTTTGTAACTGTAAATGTTTTCATTTCTCCTTTTTATTTGAAGGATAACTTTGATGGGCATAGTATTCTTGGCTGGAAGTTCTTCTCTTTCAGAACTTTAAGTATTGGGATCCACTCTCTTCTAGCTTACAGAGTTTCTGCTGAGAAATCTGCTGATAATGTAATGGGCCTTCCTTTATATGTTTTATTCTTTTTTTCCCCAGCTGCCTTGATAATTTTTTCTTTGTCATTATTTTATGCCAATTTCATTATGATGTGCCCTGAAGTAGGTTTGTTAGGGTTAAGATAACTCGGTGTTCTGTTTGTTTCTTGAATTCAAGGCTTTAGTTCTTTTCACAGGCTTAGGAAGTTCTTGTCTATTATTTGTTTGAATATGTTCTTCATTCTATTTTCTCTCTCTTCTCCTTCTGAAATACCCATTATTCTTATGTTGCTCTTTCTGATGTAGTCAGACAATTCCTGTAGGGCTTTTTCATTTTTTTTAAATTCATGAGTCTCTATCCACTTTTCTCTGTTGTGCCTCTAGTTGCCCGTCTTCTATGTCACTAATTCTCTCCTCTATCTTGCCTGTTCTGTTGGCTAAGCTTGTTACCTTGTTTTTCAGTTTATATACTGAATTTTTATCTCTGTTTGTTATGTTTTCATAGTTGCAATTTTATTGGTGATGTATATGTATTCTTTCTTTTAATTGTATTGTTTTTTGAGCTCCCTAAGTTGCTTTTCTGTGCTTTCTTGTACATCCTTCAGTATTTTTATGACTTCAATTTTAAATTCTTCATCATTTAACTCATTGGTTTTCAAGCTATTGAAATGTTTTCTGTAGATTTTTTCTCATCTATCCGAGCTACATTTCTGTCTCTTGTATACATGATATTTAGTTTCTTTTTCTAGTGGCATTGGGGAGTAGCATTGTTAATAACACTAATAGTAGTTGATAAAAAAAGAAAAAATTTTGAGAAAATGCAATAAAAAACTGAATATTTTATTTTGCTATGTGGAACAAAAATATGTATACCAGATTGCCTGAGTTGGAGGGAAGTGACAAAGAGTCAAGAAACAAAGGAAGAAAATGCCACAAAGAAAATATTTCAATCCAGAATAAAATAATTTGGTTGTAAAGAGAGTTGAATGGGATAGTGTATGAAAAGAGAAGAAAAATAGAAATAGAGAAAAAATACAGTGCAAAATAAAATTTCTAATGTAGTAAGTAAAAAAACTACATAGAATGGAGAGCGGGAGTTGGGGGAAATGCCAAAGAGATAAAAAGCAAAGGAAAAAGCACAGAAAATGCCTCAAAGAAAAAATTTGAATCCAAAGTAAAATAATTTGTTTGTGGATGAGATTCAAAAGAGAGAAAAAGTGAAAGAGAAAAGAAAAAACAAAAAGAAAAAGAGAGAGTGAGAATAAAAGTTGAGTTAAGTTTTTTTGGAATGTAACACTCATAGAAAAAAATAATGGAAAATGTAACACCTATGGGTAATAAAGTTCAAAATGAAAAGAAAAGAATAAAACAAAAAGAGGATAAAATGACCAAGGTGGAAGAAATAAAATGATAAAAAAATACAAAAAAATGGAAAAAGTTATAAAGACTGTAGATTTTTCCTGGTTTTTAGAGGTTATCTTTTTCCTTTACTTTCTTCCCCCTCTTTTTGGCTGGTGGTGCTGTACCCCAGGTTCTGCCTCTGTGGCACTCTCAGGCAGAGATTTGCAGTTGATATGTTGCTATGATGATGACCTAAACTAGGCCTCGGTCCCGTTGGAAGATGGGGTTTGTCAGTGTTTGCAGGTTTTGAAAATGAGAGTTTGTTTTCCCTGAGCCTCTTTCTAAATCTCTTCTTGCTAAACCAGCAGCTTGGGGATCCAGCTGTGAGATTGCCCCAGCCACTGCCTGGAGAGTGAGAGACTCTAAAAGCTGCCAAATTTCCCCTCTATCTTCATTCAAAGCAGGGTTTTAGGAAAGGCTTTGCCAGCCAGAGCCGCCAGCATAATCAGGCAGGGCTGGGAGCTGATTGCTTTTCAGGTGTCTTTCTATGATCCTCCAGGCATGTCTAGTATGCCTCAGCACTCCATGGGTTTCTGCTCTGCATGTTTTTTTGCACTTTTTAACCTATATGGGCTGGCAATAAGTTGCCCCAGTCACTGCCTGCAGAGCAAGAGGTCCTAAAAGCTTCCAAGTCTCTCCTCCTGGTTTGTTCAAACCACAGCTCTGTGTATGAAAGCTTTGTTAACCAGAGCCACCAGCTAAAGTAGGCAAGGGAGTGAGCCGATTTCTAGTTCTAGTTAAATTAGCCTCAGTGCTCCATTGGTCTGCTCTCCAAAGGCTTCTCCCTTGTTTGGAGGCCTACAGCTGAGCCTGAACAACTTTTGCAGTGGTCTCTGAGGTCTGTTCCATAATATTGTACTTTTTAACCTGTATTGGCTGCTGGAAGTTGCCCCAGCCACTATCTGCAGAATAAGAGGCCCTGAGAACTATCAAGTCCCTCCTCCATGTCCCCTTAAATGGAAGGTCTGGGAAGGAAATCTTTGTCAGCCAGGCAGTGAGAAGACTGTGGATTAGGCTTTTTTCAGAGGCTGTTTGTGTGCTCTTTCTCCCACCATTTTTGCAATTTTCTTTCCTGGGAATGTGCTTTGTTTACCTGTATGGCTGGCAGAGTTGCTGCACCCATAAGAAAGCCGGTGCTCTGTGCACTTCCTGCATGCTGCTGTTGGGGCAGTGGGATTATACAGAAACTCTGGTCACAACCCATACAGAGGGTCACTGCTGACAGTTTCCAACCCAGCCTCTCTGTCTGGGAATGCAGGCACCCATGCCCAAAAGCCAGGTGTATCCACTCACATACTGCCCATGCTCGCCAACTGGGAGACTGGGAGTAAACAAGACAACCACTTGACCACCTTGCCGGGGTCTGCCACTGGCATTATCTTCATGTGGGCTGAAACGTGGGCACATTCACTCCTCAGCTTGAACGTCTCTTCCCTAGCCAAGCTTTTTTCACACCCCCAGCCCACCCTTTCTCTCAGTTCCAAGGTAAAGCAGCCCTTGCTCAGGTCAGTGAGAAAAGTGGAATACTCCATTCTTCGTCTTACTTCCTTCAGAATGGATTATATATTCAGCCACCTTGTCTCCCATTTGTAACTTTGTTTGATGTATGTATATTTCAGATGCTTCTGTGATTATTTTCCTGTCTCTAGTTGTTGATTTTGTTGAATTTTCAGGGAGAGGTCTTGGGAGCACCCCTCACGGCACCATTTCTCTGATGAAACTCTGTTTACTACTTTTTTGATGTTGAATTCTAGTTTCAAAGCTTTATGGTCAGAGAATATGCTTGGTATAATTTCAATCTTTTTGAATTTGTTGATGTTAGTTTTGTGTCCCAACATATGGTAAATTCTTGAAAATTTACTGTGTATACTGGAAAAAAATCTATACTCTAATGGTTGGGATAAAATGTTCTGTAGATGTTTATCATATTCAATTGTTCTAGTGTTTTGCTTAAGGCCAATATTGTTTTATTAGTTTTCTGTTTGGATGAATGATCTAGAGCTGTCATTGGTGTACTGAGGTCTCCAAGTGTAATTGTACTTTTGTCGGATTTTATTTTGAGATCAGTTAGTAGATGTCTTATATACTTTGGTTCTCCTTGGTTGGTGCATATATATTAAGAACTTTTATGTCTTCCTGATTCAATGTCCTTTTTATCATTGTGAGATGACCATCTTTGTTTCTGATTACCTTTGTGGTCTTGTTGTCAGCATTGTTAGATATGAATATGGCTAAAACTGCTTTCTTTATAATTTTATTAATTTTGATGTGTTGACATTAATAAATTAGGGTACGTATGTTCAAAGAAAACATATCCAGGTTATCTTGTCATTCATTTATGTTGCATACCTGTTCCCAAAGTAAAATTGTCCTCAGTCACATTCTATCTGGTTTTCCATGTTCTCCTCCCCTCCCTCCTCTCTCTCCCTCTCATCCCACCCTCCCTCCAGTAACCACCACACCCTTTTCCATGTCTCTTAGTCTCGTTTTTATATACCACATAAATATAGATTCATGCAGTTATTAGGTTTTTTTGATTAACTTATTTCACTACATATAATGTTATCAAGATCCATCTATTTTGTTGTAAATGATCCGATGTCATCATTTCTATCATTTCTTTTTTTTTTTTTTTGTATTTTTCTGAAGCTGGAAACGGGGAGAGACAGTCAGACAGACTCCCGCATGCGCCCGACCAGGATCCACCTGGCACGCCCACCAGGGGCAATGCTCTGCCCACCAGGGGGTGATGCTCTGCCCCTCTGGAGTGTCGCTCTGCCACGACCAGAGCCACTCTAGCGCCTGGGGCAGAGGCCAAGGAGCCATCCCCAGCGCTCGGTTCATCTTTACTCCAATGGAGCCTTGGCTACTGGAGGGGAAGAGAGAGACAGAGAGGAAGGAGGGGGTGGGGGTGGAGAAGCAAATGGGCGCTTCTCCTATGTGCCCTGGCTGGGAATCGAACCTGGGTCCCCCACACGCCAGGCCGACGCTCTACCACTGAGCCAACCGGCCAGGGCCTTTTTGGATGAACTATCAAGAGACTTCAGTGGTGTATTCAGGTCTCCAAGTATGATTGTATTTTTGTCCATTTTTGATTTTAGGTCAGTCAGTAGCTGTCTTATATATTTTGGTGCTCCTTGCTTTGATGCATATATATTAAGAAGTTTTATGTCTTCTCAATTCAGTGTCCCCTTAATCATTATAAAATGATCATTTTTTTCTCTGATTACTTTTGCTGTCTTGTAGTTAGCATTGTTAGATATAAGTATTGCCACACCTGCTTTTTTTTTTTTTTTTTTTGAATGTTATTTGCTTGGAGTATTGTTTTCCAGCCTTTCACTTTAAATTTGTTTTTATCCTTGTCACTTAAATATTTTTGTTGTAGGCAGCATACAGTTGGATTTTCTTTTTTAATCCATTCTGCTACTCTGTGTCTTTTTATTGGTGAGTTCAATCCATTTACATTAATGTAATTATTGACACTGAGGGTTTTCTATTGCCATTTTATATATTGCTTTCTGTTAGTTTTGTATCTTATTTGATTTTTCTCTTTTGTTTGCCTATCATTTGTTTTTATTGGGTTGTAATCTATACTTTTTTTCTCTGTTACTTCCATTTTCATGTCATGTGCTTCTGTGGTGGTTTTTTCAGGGGTGGTTACCATTAAGTGTTGGAAAGGGTACCTACCATGTTCATTGTAGTACACTATCTTATGAGTGCTTCTGCACTCCATCACCCTTTGCTACTATTAATTTTCTTTCTCTATCTTTTTTTGTTTTTGTTGTCACAGTTTAAATTTGGTTTTATTGTGTTCTTTTTTTTTATTTTTCTGAAGCCGGAAACGGCGAGGTAGTCAGACAGACTCCCACATGCGCTCAACCGGGATCCACCCGGCACGCCCACCAGGGTGCGATGCTCTGCCCATCCAGGGCGTCACTCTGTCACGACCAGAGCCACTGTAGTGCCTGGGGCAGAGGTCAAGGAGCCATCCCCAGCGCCCGGGCCATCTTTTTCTCTAATGGAGCCTTGGCTGCGGGAGGGGAAGAGAGAGACAGAGAGGAAGGAGAGGGGGAGGGATGGAGAAGCAGATGGGCCCCTCTCCTGTGTGCACTGGCCAGGAATTGAACCCGGGACTTCCGCACACCAGGCCTACACTCTAACACTAAACCAACCGGCCCAGGGTGGTTTTATTGTGCTCTTGGTGGAGCTTTTACTTGTAGTTTTGTTTTGTTTTGGTGTTTGTATCTGGTTGGAGAACCGCCTTTAGTGATTCCTGAAGTGGGGCTTTACTGACAATAAATTCCCTCATCTTTTCTTTATCTGTGAATGTTTTTATTTCTCCTTCATATTTGAAGAATAGCTGTGATGGGAATAGTATTTAAGGCTGGAAGTTCTTCTGTTTCAGAACTTTAAATATTGGTGTCCACTGTTTTCTACCTTGTAGAGTTTCCACTGAGAAATCTGATGATAATGTAATAGGCCTTCTTTTATATGTTGTATTCTTCTTTTCTCTGGCTGCCTTGAGAATTTTTTCTTTGTTGTTGGTTTGTGCCAATTTCATTATGATGTGCCTTGGAGTAGGTTTGTTGTGGTTAATAACTCGGTGTTCTGTTTGCTTCTTAATTTCGAGGCTTTAGTTTTTTCCACAGTCTGGGGAAGTTCTCTTTTATTATTTGTTTGAATATTTTCTCCATTCCATTTTCTCTCTCTTCTCCTTCTGAAATACCTATTTTTCTTATGTTACACTTTTTGATGGAGTCAGACAATTCCTATAGGGCTTTCTCATTTTTTTAAATTTGTGAGTCTCTCTCCTCTTCTCTCTGTTGTGCTCAAGTTGCCTGTCTTCTATGTCATTAGTCCTCTCTTCTATCTGGCCTGTTCTATTTGCTAAGCTTGTTACCTTGTTTTTCAGTTCATGAATTGAGTTTTTCATCTCTGTTTCATTTGTTTTCATAGTTTCAATTTCCTGGGTAATATATTATTTGTGTTTGTGGAGTTGTTGTTTGAGCTCTCTAAATTGACTTTCTGTGTTTTCTTGTATATCTCTGTGTATTTTTAGAATTTCTATTTTAATTTCTCTGTCATTTAACTTCAAGATTTCCAATCTATTAAAATTTTTTTCTATAGATTTTTTATCATCTATCTGTGCTACATTTTTGTCTTTTGTATCCATAATATTTGATTTCCTTTTTCTTAATGGCATCTGAGGGTTGTTTTGTTAATAACACTAATGAGAATTAATAAAAATAGAAAAATAGAGAATAAAAAATAATTTAAAAAATTATTATTTCTGGTTTTTTTCTTTGATAAAATACTGTGAAAAACTGAGACTTATATTGTGTTAACTGGAACAATAACTACCTATCACGGAGTGCCTGAGTTGGAGAGATGTGACAAAGGGCAAAAAACAAGGTAGGGACACAGAAAATAAAAAAAGAGAAAAATTCAATCAAGAATAAAATAATTTGATTGTAAATGATGGTTGAATGAGAGATATAGTGAAAGAGATAGGAAGGAAACAAGAAAAAGAAAAAAGTACTATTGTATTAAGTGGTACAATAACTACATAGAATGGAGAGCTGGTGTTGGTTTGAATGCTAATGAGTTAAAAAGCAAAGTAAAAACACACAAAATGCCACAAAGAAAAAATTTGAATTCAAAATAAAATAATTTGTTCATGAGTGAGGATTGAATGATAGGAAAAGTGAAAGAGAAAAGAAGAGACTGATAGAGGGAGGAAAAAAAGAAAGAAAAAGAAGAAAGGGGAAAAAAGGAGAGAGTTCAGGGTTTGGGAGTGTAACCCTCATAGAGAGAAAGAAAAAAGAAAAAAAAAGAAAATTTATCACCTATGGGTAATATAGTTCACAATGGAGAGAAAAGAATAGGATGACCTGACCAGGCAGTGGTGCAGTGGATAGTGCATCAAACTGGCATGCCAAGGACTGAGGTTCAAGACCCCGAAGTCACCAGCTTGATTGCAGGCTTATCTGGTTTGACAAAATCTCACCATCTTGGACTCAAGGTCACTGGCTCAAGCAAGGTGTTAGTTGGTCTTCTGAAGGCCCATAGTCAAGGCACATATGAGAAAGGAATTAATAAACAACTAAGGTGTCACAATGTGCAACATAAAACTAATGGTTGATACTTCTCATATCTCCATTCCTGTCTGTCTGTCCCTGTCTATCCCTCTCCCTGACTCTCTCTCTGTCTCTGTAAAAAAAAAAAAAGGAATAAGATGAGCAGAGGATAAAAGGATCAAGGTAGAAGATAAAAAATAAGATAAAAAATAAAAGAAACAGAAAAAAGTTAAAAAAGTTAAAAGACTGAATTATTTTTGATTTTGAGAGGTTTTTTTCCTTTTTCTTTCCTCTCCCTCTTCCTGGTCTGTGGCAGTGTACCCCAGGCTCTACCCCACTGTCATGCTTAGGTAGAGATTTGTAGTTGATATGCCACAATTGTTTTGTCAAATACTAGGCCTTAGTCTCATTGGTAGTTGGGGCTTGTTAGCATTTGCAGGCTCCAACAATGGGAAAGTCTGTTTTCCCAGAGCCTCTCCTACCTAAATTAGAAGCCTGGTGATCCAGCTATGAGGTTGCCCCTGCTACTTCCTGGAGAGTAAGAGGCTTAAAGATCTAGCAGATCCTTATTCTATTCCCACTCAGTGCAGGGCTCTGGGTAAGGCTGTGTCAGTCCGAGCCATCAGTGTAATCAGGCAGGGCTGGGTGGAAATTGCTTTCAAGGTATCCTTTTTGAGCCTCCAGGCATATCTAGTATGTTTTAGTACTCTGTGGAACCACTTTTACAAGGCTTTTTGTACTTTGTAACCTGTATTGGCTGGCAGGAAGATGCCCTAGTCACTGCCTGCAGAACAGGAGGTCTTAAAAGTTGCCTAGTCCCTCCTTTTAGCATACAGCCCTGAATATGAAAGCTCTGCCAATCAGAGCCACCAGCTTAAACAGGTATGGGGGTGTGTTGACTTCTGTTCAGGCTCCTTTCTAAGTTTCCCCAGGTATATCTACATAGTTAAATTTGCCTTAGTGTTCCATGGGATTGCTCTCTGCAGGCTTCTTCTTTGTTAAAAAGTCTGCAGCTCAGCCTTTCCAACTTCTGCAGTTTTCTCTGAGGTCTGTTCCATAGCAATATGTTTTTCACCCTGTATCGGCTGGCAGAAAGTTGCCCCTGCCACTATGTGCAGAGCAAATGCACTAAAAAAATATCATGTCTCTTGTCTTAGAACACTGACCTGTGAAAGAAGACCTTGTCAGCTAGAGCTGCTGCTGGCGTAAGCCAGTTGAGCAGTGAGCAGACTGTGAGTTAAGCTAATTTCAGCGATTGGATTCGCAGATCTGCTCCAGAGACTGTCTGCAAGCTGCCTGCATGCCCCTCCCCTTAGCACTTCTGTCTTATTTTTTCCAGGAATGTTCTTTGTTAGCCTGTATGGCTGGCACCCGGAGAGGTCCAGATGCAGGGAAGTTTGCTTTCACGTATTCCCCGTGCACTGTTGCTCAGGAAGCAGGGATCACACCGAGACTCTGGTCACAGCCCATGCAGAAGTCTCTGACCCTGCCCCTCTGTCCAAGAATGTGGGCGCCCACACTCGGGTGCTAGGAGGAACCATTCGCACACTGTCCATGCTCACTGGCCAGAATATCAGGGGTAATGAAAGCCACTGCTCACCCATCTTTGCCTGGGTCTGTCGCTGGTGTTAGCTCTGTGTGGGCTGAGCTACCACAAGCACACTCTTTCCTTGGCTTGAACATCTGTGCCCAGCCCAACTTTTTCCAAGCCCCCAGACCTCACTTTCTCTCAGTTCCAAGTGAAAGCAGCCCTTGTTTAGGTTAGTGAGGAAGGCGGAGTGTTCCATTCTTCGTCTTATTTCCTTCAGGGTTGATTATATACTTAGCCACCTTTTCGCCCAATTATACCTTTTTGTTCAGTGTGTAGGACTTACAGACACTTCTGGGATTATTTTTTCTGTCTCTAGTTGTAGAACTTGTTTAAATTTGGGGGAGAGGTATTGTGAGCACTCCTCACAGTGCCATTTCTTTGAAGTCACTCTACAACTAATTTTATTTGAATATTATTTTCTTGGAGAATTGGTTTCTATCCTTTCACTTTAGGTCTTTTATTATCCTTTTAGCTTATTTGTGTTTCTTGAAGGCAGTATACGGTTAGATTTTCTCTTTTAATCCATTCTGCTACTCTGTGTCTTTTTATTGGTGAGTTCAATCCATTTACATTTAATGTAATTATTGACACTTGAGGGTTTTCTATTGCCATTTTGTATAATGTTTTCTAATAGCTGTATTTCTTGTTTGGTTCTTCTCTTTTGTTTTTCTATCATTTGTTTTTGTATGGTTGTTTTCCATTTTTCTTTTCTCTGTTTCTTCTTTTCTTAAGCCATGTGTTTCAGTAGTGGTATTTTCAAGAGTGATTACCAGTAGGCAATTAAAAATATGTATATATCATATTTATTGCAGTTCATTATCTCATGAATGCTTCTGTATTATATCCTTCTTTGTTATGGCTAATTTTTGTCTTCTCCCTTTTTTGTTTTTGTCATCACAGATTATTCTCATTTACATTGTGCTCTTGTTGGTGATTTTGTTTTGTTTTGTTATTTGTATCTAGTCAGATACCCCCTTTTAGTGTTTTCTGAAGTGGGGATTTTTGGTGATAAATTTTCTCATCTTTTCTATATCTGTGAATGCTTTTATTTCCCCTTCATATATGAAGGAAAGCTTTGATGGATATAATATTTTTGCCTGGAAGTTACTCTCTTTTAGTACTTTAGAAATTGGGATCCACTCTCTTCTGGTTTGCAGTTTCTGCAGAGATATCTGATGATAACCTAATGGGCCATTTTTATATGTTGTAGTCTTCTTTTCCCTGGATGCCTTGAACATTTTTTTTCTTTTTCATTGATTTGTTATAATTTCATTACAATATGACTTGTAGTAGGTTTGTTTGGGTTAAGGTAACTTGGTGTTCAGTTTTTTTTCTTGGATTCGAGCTTCTAATTCTTTCCACAGGCTTGAAAAATAATCATCAATTATTACTTTAAATATGTTATCCACTCCTTTTTTTCTCTCTTTCTCCTTCTGATATATACATTATTCTTATATTGCTCTTTCTGATTGAGTAAGACAATTCTTGTAAGACTTTCTCATTTTCTTTAATTTTTGAGTCTCTCTCTATTATTTCTAGTTGCCTGTCTTTTATGTCACTAATTCTCTCTTATATCTAGCTTGTTATATTAACTAAGCTTGTCACCTCATTTTTCAGTTTGTATTTTGAGTTTTTCATCTCTATTTGGTTTCTCTTTATAGTTTAAATTTCCTTGGTGAAGTATTCTTTTTGTTCATTAAATTGTTTTTTGAGCTCTCTAAATTGCCTTTCCAAATTTTCTTGCATTTCACTGGGTATTGTTAGGACTTCAGTTTTGAATTCCCTGTCATTTAACTCCAAGGTTTTCTGAAATTAACATTTTTTTCTAAAGATTTTTTTATCATCTATCTGAGCTACATTTCTGACTTTTGTATCTATGGTATTTGATTTCTTTTTTTAATGGCATCTGAGAGTGATATTGTTAATCACACTAAATAAGAGATAATTTAAAAGTAAAATAAAAGTTGAAAAAATATAGTGAAAAAAATGAAAATTCTATAGTGATAAGTGGCACAAAAATTACAGAGAACAAGGAATAGAAACTGAGGAGAGATGACAAAATAGAGAAAAAAATAAACTACAAAACAAACAAAATGCCACATAGAAAACTATGAATCTGAAATATAATAATTTGATAATTTGATGAAAATTGATGACCAGATGAGAGCAAAAAAAAAAGAAAAAAAAGATAAAGTAGAATAAATGAGAAAGGAGAATAAAGAGAAAGAAATGACAAAAGTAAAACACAAAACAAAAAGAAAGAAAAAGAAAAAAGAAAGAAAAATACAGAGGTAAAGTTTTCTGAAATGACACCCTCACAAAAATCAAGAACTAAAAATGTAACAACTATGAATAATGTAATTCAAAAGGAAAATAATAAAAAAAACAACAACAAAAGAAATAGAAATGAGAAAAAGCATTTAAAAAGTGTATTTTTTTCTGTTTTTGAGAGGTAGCTTCTTCCTTTTTTCAGCAGGTGGTTCTATATTGTGAGTATTGCCTCTGTGAGGCTCTAGGGCAGAAGTCTGCCAGTGTGTTGCTGTGGCAATGACGTAGGCTGGGCCTCAGTCCCATTGGCAGGCAAGGCCTGTTAGGGCTTTAAAATTATCTGGCTCCAGTAATGGGAGTTTTAATTTTCCAGGCACCTCCCTGCAAATCCCTCTCACTGGAAGTAGGAGCCTGGAGACATACCTGTGGGGTCAGCCTGAACCACCGTCCTCACAGCAAGGGAATCTATGCACAGCCAGGTCCCCCCTCCAATACCACTCAAACACAGTTCTGGGGGAGGCAGTGGGAACCAGAGCTACCAGCATGAGCAGGCAGGGCAGGACACAGACCAAAGGCCAAGTTCCTCTTTGTTACACACAAGCAAAATTCTATGGGCCAGTGGGCATATTTGGCATGCCTCAGTGTGCCGTGGTTTTAATTTTATGAGCTTCTTCCACCTGTGCTGCTTGATAGCCCACGACAGGCCATGTGTGTGTCTAGCTCCCATGACTGCACAGACAATTTGAGCCACTATTTAGGTGCCCAGTGCAGGCATTCTCAGGCCAAGTGTCTTGGCCCGTTTGCATGCCTGGAACTGGAGATTGTGGAGTTGGGAATGCTCAAAGATGCTGGTGCTCATGTAGGTGCCCAACATTATTAATCTTGGGCTAAGCATCTCAGCCTGTAAGTGCACCATCTTGCTCCCCATGCTGGTGATGCTATGTGGAGCCTAGAACCCTTGTGTGTGACCTGTGCTGGGGATCATGGAGCCAGGAGTGCCCAAAGATGCTGGTACGCATGCAGGTGCCCAATGTAGTTAATGTTGGGCTAAGCACCTTGGCCTGCATGTACACCTGCTCACTTTCAATGCTGATGATAGTACGTGGAGCCACTAGTGCTGTGCCGGTGATCATGGAGCTGGGAATATGCTGGCTGGCCCATGCAGGCACCCATTTTAAATGGATTCCACTGCCCATGTGTGCATCCAGTGTCCATGATCTCAGGCAGAGCCAGTGTGTTCTTTCCTTTGTTTAGGAGCCCACCCTAACTAGGCTTCATCCTCATTAGTTCAGCCTGTCCTCTTTGCCAGGCTTCAACAAAAGCGCCCCTACCTCAGATCAGCTTGAAAAGTGAAATGGCTCGTCCTCCACCTTCTATATTCAGCCTTCCCCCCCCCCCAATTATAACTTTGTCTGGTTTGTGTAAATTTCGAGTGCTCCTAGGTTTATTTTTTTTTCTCTGTGTTTAGTTGTTGAATTTGTTGAAATTTCAAGGAAAGAGACTGAGAAAATCTCACAATGCCATTTCTCTTACATCACCTCTGTAGTGTAATTTGAAGTTAGGTAATGCTGTACCTCTGGCTTCATTCTTTGTTCTCAGAATTGCTTTGACTATTTGTTTTTTTGTTTTTTGGGGGGAGGCGGTCTATTCAAATCTGGTGTTCTTTTCTATTACTTTAAAAAATGAAGTTTTAAGGGGATTACATTAAATTTATTTATTGCTTTGGGTAGTGTGGTCATTTTAACTGTTAATTCTTCCAATCCATTAATATGGAATATATTTTCATTTTGTTGTGTCTTTTTCAATTTCCTTCAATAATGCTTTGTAGTTTTCAGTATATTGGTCCTTCACATCCTTTGTTAAGTTTATTTCTAGGGTTTTTTTTTTTGTATTTTTCCAAAGCTAGAAATGGGGAGGCAGTCAGACAGACTCCCGCATGCACCCGACCGGGATCCACCCAGCATGCCCACCAGGGGGCGATGCTCTGCCCATCTGGTGGCGTTGCTCTGCCGCAATCAGAGCCATTCTAGCACCTGAGGCAGAAGACACAGAGCCATCCTCAGTGCCTGGGCCAACTTTGCTCCAATGGAGCCTCGGCTGTGATAGGGGAAGAGAGAGACAGAGAGGAAGGAGAGGGGGAGGGGTGGAGAAGCAGATGGGTGCTTCTCCTGTGTGCCCTGGTTGGGAATCGAACCTGGGACTCCCGCACGCCAGGTTGACGCTCTACCACTGAGCCAACCGGCCAGGGCCATTTCTAGGTATTTTGTTTTAGTTTTGTTCTGGCAATTGTAAATGGAGTTGTCTTTTTTAGTTTATTTTCTGAAAATTAATTGTCGGCATATAGAAAAGATGTAAAATTTTGTATATTGATTTTGGATCCTGTGACTTTACTGCATTGGTGTATTGTTTCTCAAACTTTTTTTTTTTTTTTTTATGGAGTCTTTGGGGTTTTTCTATCTACAGCCTTGTGTCATCTGCAAAAAGTAATACCTTTACTTATTTCTCTATATATATGCCTTTTATATTTTCCTTTTGCCTGTTTGCCTTGCCTAAAACTTCCAGAACTATTTTGAATAAGAGTGGAGAAAGTGGACAGCCATGTCTTGTTTCTGATTTTAGAGGAAAAGCCTGTATTTCTTCACCATTTAGTATGATACTGACAGATGGTTTGTCATATATGGCCTTTATTATATTGAGGTACTATCCTTCTGTACCTATAGAGAAACATGGAGACAGACAAACCTACAGGAAGGGAGAGAGATGAGAAGCATTAACTCACAGTTGTGGCACCTTAGTTATTCATTGATTGCTTTGTCATATGTGACTTGACCAGGGGGCTCACCCTGAACCAGTGACAACTTGCTTAAGCCAACAACCTCAGGCTTCAAGCCAGTGGCCATGCTCAGGCTGTTGAGCCCATGCTCAAACCAGATGAGCTCATGCTCAAGCCAGCAACCTTAAGGGTTTGAATATAGGTCCTCAACACCCTAGGTCAATGCTCTTTTTATTGCACCACCATCTGGTTAGGCTTATTGAGTGTTTTAAATGTAATTAGATGTTGTATTTTATAAAATACTTTTTCTTCATTTATTGATAAGATCATATAATATTTGATGTTTGTTTTGTTGATGTAGTGAATTATGTTGATCTATTTACATATGTTGAACCATTTTTATGCTCCTGCAATGAATCTCACTTGATTGTGATGTATTTTTTTAATGTACTGTTGTATTCAATTTTTTACTATTTTGTTTAGGACTTTTGCATCTGTATTTATTAGAATCACTGGTCTGTAGTTTTCTTTGTTTGTTTATTTGTTGTGTGTGTGTGTGTTGTCCTTGTCAGGTTTTGTTATCGAGGTTTTGTTAGCCTTAAAAACCATGTAAGGATTTATTGCTTCTTTTTTTCTTTTTTTGGAAGACATTGAGAAGGATAGATACTGAATCATTCTGAAATGTTTTGTAGAATTCACATCTGGTCCTGGATTTTTATTTTTGTTAAAGTTTTTGGTAGTTGTTTCAATTACCTTCTTCCTTATGGGTCTATTTATGTTTTCTACTACTTTTTTACTTTGGAAGATTGTATAGTTTTATAAATTTATCTATTTTTATGTTAAATTTGGTGCCATATCATATTTTATAGTATTCTAACATGATTCTTTGTATATCTATGATATCTCTGATAATTGCTCTTCTTTTGTTTTGAATTCTGTTTATGAGAGTCATTTGTCTTTTTCCCTTAGTAGGTCTAGCCAAGTAATTGTCCATTTTATTGGTCTTTTCAGAGAAGAAGCTCTTTATTTTCTTAATTACTTTTATAGATTTCTTTTTATTTTTTTCAGTTCTGCTCTAATTTTTACTATTTACCTTCTTCTGCTAACTATGGGTTGCTATTATTTTTCTTTATAGCTCTTCAAAATGTTATGTTAGGTTGTTTACTTGGGATCTGTCTTCTTTTTGATATATGCCTATAATGATATAAACTTTCTTCTCAGTACTGCTTTAGCTGTATTCTAAAATTTTTGATATGTTGAAGGGTCATTCTTGTTTGTCTATATATATGTTTTGATCTCTGCTTTTATTTACTCGTTGATTCAGTCATCTTTTAGAAGTGTGTTTTTTCATTTTCATATTTTTGTGGGTGTCTTTACTTGCCTTATGAAGTTGAATTCTAATTTTAAAGGCTTATAGTCAGAAAATATGCTTGGTGTAATTTCAATATTGCTGAATTTGTTGATGTTAGTTTTGTGGGCCAATATATGGTCTATCCTTGAAAATGTTCCATGCATACAGGAAATGAATGTATAATCTGATGTTCTGGCATTAATGTGCTATAAATCTCTGTTATGTTCATTTGCTCGAATGCGTTGTTTAAGGCCAATATTTCTTTACTGATTTTGTGCTTGGATGATATCAGTGGTGTGTTTATATGCCAAATATGATTTTGTTTTTTCTGTTTCTATTTTTCAATTAGTTAGTAGATGTCTTATGTATTTTGGTGCTCCTTGATTTGGTGCATTTATATTTAAAAAAGTATTATGTCTTCTTTTATCATTATACCTTTTTATCATTATGAAATGTCCATTTTTGTTTCTTGTTACTTTGGTGCATTAAATTCAGCATTGTCAGAGTTAGTATAGCCATATCTGCTTTGCTTTGAGTATCATTTGCTTGGAGAATCATTCCCAAATCTTTCACTTTGAGGATATTTTTTTCTTTACAACTGAGATACGTCTCTGAAGGGAACATAGGGCTGAGTTTTGCTTTTTGATCCAATCTACTACTCTGTGTCTTTTTATTGGTAAATTCAGTACATTTACATTTAGTGTAATTATTGACACTTGAGAATTTCTTATAGCCATTTTATATTTTGTTTTCTGGTAGCTTTGTGTCTTCTCTGGTTCCTCTCATTTCTTTTTATTTTTTAACTGTATTTATTTGGTGGTATTCCATACTTGTCCTTGTTCCTTCTTATTTTAAGCTGTATGTTTCATTAGTGGCTTTTATTATGAGTGGTTACCATTAAGTTATGAAGAGAAAATTGCAATATGTCTAAAAGTTCTATATCTTATGAGTTCTTCTGCAATCCACCCTCCTTTGCTAATGCTGATCTTTATGATCTCCCCTTTTTTGTTTTTGTTGTCTCAGATTATCTTTGTTTTACTGTTATTTTATTAAAACTTTTACTTTTAGTTTTAATATTTTTCTTTTTATCTGTTTGAATATTCTCTTCAGTATTTTTACAATGGTTTTTTTTGGTGATAAATTTTCTTAACTTCTGTATATCTGCAAAATTTTTTATTTTTTTCGTATTTGAAAGACGACTTTGATAGATATAGTATTCTTGACTGGCAATTCTCACTTTCACTATTTTGAATGTTTGGGTCCACTCTCTTCTGGATTGTATTATTTCTGCTGAATTGTGCAATTGTATCCTAATGAGCTTTTCTTTATAGGTTATGTTGTTCTTTTCTTTTTTTCTTTTTTTTTTTTTTTTGCATTTTTCTGAAGCTGGAAACAAGGAGAGACAGTCAGACAGACCTGGCACGCCCACCATGGGGTGGGGCTCTGCCCACCAGGGGGCGATGCTCTGCCCATCCTGGGTGTCACCATGTTGCGACCAGAGCCACTCCAGCGCCTGGGGCAGAGGCCACAGAGCCATCCCCAGCGCCCGGGCCATCTTTGCTCCAATGGAGCCCTGGCTGCGGGAGGGGAAGAGAGAGACAGAGAGGAAGGCATGGCAGAGGGGTAGAGAAGCAAATGGGTGCTTCTCCTATGTGCCCTGGCCGGGAATCGAACCCGGGTCCTCCGCATGCTAGGCCGACGCTCTACCGCTGAGCCAACCGGCCAGGGCGTCTTTTCTTTAGTTAACTTGAGGGTTCTTTCTTTATCAGTGATTTTTGACAATTTTATTATGAGGTTCCTTGGAGCATGTCTGTTTGAGTTGATGTAACTTGGTGTTCTGTTTGCTTCTCAGATTTGAGGATCTAATTCAGGAGTCCCCAAACTATGGCCCGTGGCTGCATGTGGTCCCCTGAGGCCATTTATCCAGCCCCCTCTGCAGTTCCAGAAGGGGTACCTCTTTCATTGATGGTCAGTGAGAGGAGCACATTGACCATCTCATTAGCCAAAAGGAGGCCCATAGTTCCCATTGAAATACTGGTCAGTTTGTTGATTTAAATTTACTTGTTCTTTATTTTAAATATTGTATTTGTTCCTGTTTTGTATTTTTACTTTAAAATAAGATATATGCAGTGTGCATAGGGATTTGTTCATAATTTTTTTTTATAGTCCGGCCCTCCAATGGTCTGAGGGACAGTGAACTGGCAAAGGGGTAAAAAGTTTGGGGACCCCTGATCTAATTCTTTCCATAGGCTTAGGAAGTTCTCATCAATTATTTTTTTGAATAGGTCCTCCATTTTCTGCTTCTTCTCTTTTTCTTCTGATATACCCATTATTTTTATGCTGCTCTTTCTGATGGAGTCAGACAATTCTTGTATAGCTCTATCATTTTTTTCAAATTTATGAGTTTCTCTCTTCTTCCCTCTTTAGCATCTCTAGTTTTCTGTCTATAATCACTGACATTTTCTATTAACTCTATTTCTTACTTCATTTTTCAGTTCATGTATTGAATTCTTTGTCTCTGGTTCTTTTTTAAAGTCTCAATCTCTTTGGTGAAGGATTAATTTTGGCCATTAATTTGTCTTCTGAGCTCACTCATTAAATTTCTTATTAGTGTTTTCTTGAATCTCATTGAGTATTTTTAAAACTTAAATTTTGAATTTTCTATTGCATTAGTTTAGGGTTTTCATGTGATTGAGATTGCTTCCTGGAGATTTTGTCATTTTCTTTCTGAACTATGTCTGTCTTATGTAGTCATAGTATTTAATTTCTTATTTCTTGATGATATTTTAGAATTATATTTTTAAGAACAGTACCCAAAACAATTAATAATAATAAAAATAAAATACATTGAAAAATATAAAGTTTTAGAAAATATTGACAATCAAAAAGAAACCTTACAAAAATCAGAGTTAATCCATAAAAGTAATAAAAACAAACTAAACACCTATAAAATAATATAAAATATAAATATTAAAAAAGTAAAATTTAAAAGAGAAAAAGAAAAAATGACTTTAGTTTTGAGAGGTTGTGTTATTTCAATAGGTGGCATTGTATTACAAGATTTAGCTTTGTAAAATTTTTTGACTGTCCTCTGCTGAGATCTTATTGTTGCAAGGATGTAGGCAGGGCTGCAGTTGTGTTGGTGGGTGGGGTATGCTATGAAGGCTTTGTAGACTTAAGGTTTTATGGCTCTAGCAATAGGGATCTCAGACTCTGGTGCACCTCTCCACACCTCAACATACCAGGAGACCACATACAGCATACCTCTGTTCTTCAAGGGAGAGAGTGGCTCTGGTAAGTTAACTGAGTGGTCTATTACTGACACTTTCTATACCCACAAGTTGCTGGAGGTAGGATCTTGAAAGCTGGCATCCACTCTTTGTTTTTCTCTCTCTCTGTGCTGAGTGCAGGCTGTATACAGGCTGCAAAAACACTGGTTATGACCTCTAATTCTGCCACTGCTTTTCTTTCATTTCTCCCCTTCTGCCCCTCAATTTCACAACTTCTCTTGAGAGATAGAAAACCAAGTCACTCCCAGCTTCTCCCCTCTTTATAGTCCTGGAATCGAATAACACAGTCACTCCCAGTTTCTCCTCTTTCTGGAGCCCCTTTAGTCCATTTGGTCTGTTGATCTTTTAGGCAAGCCTGCAAGCCCAGTCGAAGCTGCTTGCTGAGTTATAGTTGTTCAATTTTGTGATCTACTGCTGTGTAACAAATGACTTATAACATAGAAGCTTGAACAACAGCTGTTTATTATTTCACAGATTCAGTGAGTCAGTAATCTGGAGACTATTTTGCCATGTTCTTTGCTTTGGGTCTCACAAGGTTGCAGTCAAGGTGTTGACTGGGCTGTACTCTTGTCTGGAAGTTTGAGTAGAGAATGGTCTACTTCTTAGCTGCTTTAGATCATTGGCATAATTTATTTCCTTGCAACTGGAGAATTCATAGCAGCCAGTGACAGGACCAGAGAGTGTCTGCTACTATAAATCTTTGACCTTAAGATGCTTTTTTTTTTTTACAGAGCTCTCATGATTAGATAAGGATCACCAAGAGTGACTCCTTTGTAATTACCTCAAGGATCTTTTAACTTTTGTCTGAATAAGTCCCTTTAAATTTTCCTCATAACAAAAATTAACCACAGTAATGGCATCCATCATATTTACAGATTCCAACCTTGATCAAGAGAAAAAGGTGGGAATGCTGGTGGTCAGCTTGGATTTTGACTACCATACTTTAAATCTTTGCTAAAATAATGCTAATCCTGTTCACATGACTGAATATTGTAATTGGTTCTTCCCTCACCTTCTACCATACTCCAATGACTCTTAACTCTGTACTACTTTTTTAAAAAAATGTTTTACAACAGTTTTAGATTTACAGAACAATTGCAAAGATAGTGCAGAGCATTCCCATTTGCTCTACATTCAGTTTACCCTATTATTAACATCTTATATATTATGGTATATTTGTAACAATTAATGAAAAAATATGGATACATCATTATTAATGAAAATACATATTTTATTCAGATTTTTGTGGTTGTATGTTAAGTTTTTTACAGAGACAGAGAGAGAGTCAGGCAGGGACAGACAGGGACAGACAGACAGACAGGAATGGAGAGAGATGAGAAGCATCAATCATCAGTTTTTTGTTGTAACTCCTTAGTTCTAAATTGATTGCTTTCTCATATGTGCCTTTACTATGGGTCTTCAGCAGACTGAGTAACCCCTTCCTCAAGCCAGTGACCGTGGGTCCAAGCTGGTGAGCTTTGCTCAAACCTGATGAGCCTGCTCCCAAGCTGGCAACCTCAAGATCTCAAACCTGGGTCCTCTGCCTCCCAGTCCGATGCTCTATCCACTGCATCACCACCTGGTCAGGCTGTTAAGATTCTTCTAATAGTGTAGAATCCAATCCAGAATAGCAGATCATATTTACTGTTTATGCTTACTTGGGCATCTATTGACTGTTTACATTTCTCAGACTTATTGTGGGAATTCTGAAAAATTGTTGGCATCTGAGATTAAACTAGCTCGAGAATGAGAAACTCGTGGAAATAGTATTATTAAGTAAGGTCTAAATCTTTTGAGTGATACTCCACCAGGTTATCACAGAGAAAAATGAAGAAAGAGGCTCTGGCTGGTTGGCTCAGTGGTAGAGCATCAGCCTGGCGTGCAGGAGTCCAGGGTTTGATTCCCATCCAGGGCACACAGGAGAAGCACCCATCTGCTTCTCCACCCCTTCCCTTCTCCTTCCTCTCTGTCTCTCTCTTCCCCTCCTGCAGCCAAGGCTCCACTGGAGCAAAGTTTGCACAGGCGCTGAGGATGGCTCCATGGCCTCTACCTCAGGCACTAGAATGGCTCTGGTTGCAACAGAGCGATGTCCCAAGATGGGCAGAGCATCGCCCCCTGGTGGGCATGCCGGGTGGATCCTGGTTGGGCGCATGCGGGAGTGTGTCTGACTGCTTCCCCATTTCCAGCTTTGGAAAAATGCAAAAAAGACCCAAACAAACAAACAAAAAAAACCCACAAAAAATGAAGAAAGATGTTCTCTTGGATCTGGGATTGAGAAGTAGAGAGTAATAATTACCAAATACTGATAAAGCTTTGTCCATAAAAGTCCATCTCTGCATGGAAAGACTTTGGCAAAACCTTACAAAAGTTTTGGAAGGACATTTACCTCTAGCTTTTCTGGCTAATTTAGTGTAGAAATTAAAAAGTACAAAATAATTGTGAAGACCACATTACATGAGAGACCAAACAACTAAAGGAAAAGAGAAAGGAAACATAAGGTTGGACCTATGTTCAATCTTTCTTATATGGTGTGAAGAAAGTATCAGAAAAAATAACAAGTTGGAGGCCTGTTTTTTAACTGGATCTTATTTTAAAAAGCAAGAAGCAGAAGAAAGAGTTGCACACATGGGTATAATCATTCAGTGCACAGTTTCCTCACCCAATGGTAAATGTGGCTGGACACAATTTTAAGAGAAGATGAGAAGGATGGAAAGCTCAGGAAGGACTATAAAAAAGAAAAAAATATATTAAAGCAATGTAAGAAAAATGGGCATATCAGAAAAAGAAGAGAGGGAGAGGAAAAGAAGAGTCTATTCAAACAAATTACAGTTGAGAAATTCCCAAGCCTATGGAAAAAGTTAGAACCTCTAATCTAAGAAGAACACAGAATGTTGAGTTACCTCAAAACAAAGAGACCTACTCCAAGGCACATTGTAATAAAATTGTCAAAAATCAATAACAAAGAAAGAATCCTTAAAACAGCTAGGGAAAAAAAGAACATAACATATAAAGGAAAGCCCATTAGGTTATCAACAGATTTCTTCTCAGCAAAAATGCTACAAACCAGAAGAGAGTAAATCCAAACATTTGAAGTACTGAAAGGGAAGAATTACCAGGCAAGAATACTATATTCATTAAAAATATCCTTCAAATATAAAGGAAAAATTAAAAATTTTGCAGATATACAGGAGCAGATGGAATTTATAACCAGAAAACCCTCATTGTTGGAAACACTCAAGGGGGTTATTTGACCAGACACAAAGAACTACACAAATCAATATCACAATTAAAAGCTCCAATAAGGGCACAACAAAAACAAGGTTAATCTGTGACAACAATAACATAAAATGGGAGAGGATAAAGATTAGCAGTAGCAAAAGTTGATGGGCTGTAGAAGCATTCATAAGACAAAGGACTCTGGTATGTATGAACATTTTGTCTTAATAACCAAATGGTAACATCCTCCAAAATACTGACTACTGAAATACACAACTTAAAAAAAGAAAAAAAATAGGAGAAAAATTATAGAATACCACCAAATAAAAACAACTGACAAACAAAAAAGAGAAAAAACAAACAAGACAGAGCTACCAGAAAACAAAACATAAAATAGCTATAGGAAATTCTCAAATGTAAAGAATTATCCTAAATGTAAATGGACTGAATTAATCAATAAGGAGGCACAAAGTAGCAGATTGGATCAAAACACAAAACCCAACTGCATGCTGCCCTCAAGAGACACATCTAAGCTTCCAGGAAAAGAGTAGATTCAAAGTCAAAGGTTGAAGAACAATTCTCCAAGGAAATAATATCCAAAAAAAGAGCCATTATAGCCATACTCATATCTGACAATACTGACTTCAAGACAACAAAGTTAACCAGAGACAAATTTTGACATTTTATAATGATAACAGGGACATTGAATCAAGAAGACATAACACTTCTTAATATATTTGCACCAAACCAGGAGACACAAAAATATATAATCTAAAAATAGAAGCAGACAAAAACAGAATTAAACTTAGAGAACTCAACACACCATTGGCGGCTTTAGATAGATCATCCAAACAGAAAAAAAAAAAAAATCAAGAAAACTGAGAAAATTCAGGATCTAGTCTAGTTTTTGATATTTATAACCATGCATTATAAATTCTACTGAACAATAATGTCCCTCTAAAATTACCCTTATTTTTAGTAAAGAGTTAAAAACATACCAATATATTTACTGTATTAAATCTAGTTTCAATTTGGCCTGATTATTTGTATAAACACAAAAGTAGCAATTGACTATATAGGCTTTTTATAAATCTACTTTGCTGAAATTTCATAAAAAATATTAAATTGGAGAGCTAATCCATGCAGTTACTATCGGGTTTTGCCTGCAGTACCTATAAGTTTAGGTGACTACTTCAATCTCATGAGGTCTCTTCATGCATTACTGTCATCATCCTTCTGACCGAGCAAGGATCTTTTGACTCTGAGAAAATTTACTCCTCTTTAACAGGAAGCAGCTACAGAACAGACTCAATGCCTCTATTTTATGAAATAATTGAGAGCCAGGATTCTTGAAAGGGGTTATAATAGACAATTAGACAGACATGAGCATAACAAGGGCAATAGGCCAAGTACTAAAGGTCACTGTGGCAGAAAATCCTGGGTGCTTAACAATGGGCAAATCTGGGAAGGCACTGGCTTCACCCCAAGGTAACCCTTTTTTCCTTAGCATATTGCTGATCATGGGGGTTAGAGCCCTTTAGGAGAGCAATAAAATAAGCAGCCGCAAAGTAGCACTAAAGCATTAATTCCTAGGGATAACATCTAAGCCTTATTTTTCTCCAGGACCAGAAAAAGCAGCAAAATTATTACTTCCATATAATACTTAATCTCATAGAAATAAGATAATTAAAACTAACATTAGGGGATGGAAGGAGACAGACAATAGATATAGTCCTAATACATTAATCTTACAGTCTATATTGTAGAATTATCTGATTTTTTTTCTTTCAGGCATAGGGATGCTCATTGGACTGCTTCCTTAACCCAGAACATTAGGCCTTTAAAACAGGAGTCCATAGCTCTGACTGTAGAGTACTCAGATCCAATACAAGTCCTTTGTCAAGAATTAATGAAAAATTGAATCCAGACTTGAGAAAGAACACATATCCACATTTCTTTCCTGTCCCTAACTAGATCTTATTACCCTACAAAAGTGGCCTGCAGGCTAAGGATGTTAAGGCAGGCTTTAGAGGCACTTATGCCATATATGCCATAAGCCATATATATGTACACACACACACATATATCTGAAATACATATATTTGAAAATGCACATAACATCATTGGTTTTCCTGAGCTTTGCTTATTCCTTCTGATTCTTGGATGCAGCTTATACTGTATTATATTTGTGGCATGTGAATAAAATGCACTAATGCTCTAACCATACAGGTGGTGCCCCAGAAGATTTAATGCAAAGATTATAAGGTAGAAGAGCAATGCCACGGTGAAGTGTGGGAATGATATTGGACTTTGTCCTTTCCCTCCCAAGATGCCAGATGGTTATCTGATTAGTAGCCATAAGGAGAGAGAAACTCAGCCTGGTCCTGTGTAGTTCCCATGAAGCATACTTAGAGGAAGGTCAGACTTTTCCATACACAAGCTAGAGTTGTTCTGCTATTCTTTTTTTTTCTTTGTGGCAAAGACAGAGCGACAGAGAGAGGAATAGATGTGACAGACAGACAGACAGGAAGGGAGAGAGATGAGAAGCATCCATTCTTTTTTTTTTTTTTTTTTTTAATTTTTTTTTCCGAAGCTGGAAACAGGGAGAGACAGTCAGACAGACTCCCGCATGCGCTCGACCGGGATCCACCCGGCATGCCCACCAGGGGCGACACTCTGCCCACCAGGGGGCGATGCTCTGCCCCTCTGGGGTGTCGCTCTGCCGTGACCAGAGCCACTCTAGCACTTGGGGCAGAGGCCAAGGAGCCATCCCCAGCGCCCGGGCCATCTTTGCTCCAATGGAGCCTTGGCTGCGGGAGGGGAAGAGAGAGACAGAGAGGAAGGAGGGGTAGGGGGTGGAGAAGCAAATGGGCGCTTCTCCTATGTGCCCTGGCCGGGAATCAAACCCGGGTCCCCCGCACGCCAGGCCGACGCTCTACCGCTGAGCCAACCGGCCAGGGCAAGCATTCGTTCTTTGTTATGGCATCTTTTTTTTTTTTTTTTTTTTTTTAAAAATTTATTTATTTATTTATTCATTTTAGAGAGGAGAGGGAGAGACAGAGATAGACAGAGAGGAGAGACAGAGAGAGAAGGGGGAGGAGCTGGAAGCATCAACTCCCATATGTGCCTTGACCAGGCAAGCCCAGGGTTTTGAACCGGCGACCTCGGCATTTCCAGGTCGACGCTTTTATCCCCTGCGCCACCACAGGTCAGGCTGTTATGGCATCTTAATTGTTCATTGATTGCTTTCTCATACGTGCATTTACTGGGAGAGGGGGAAGTTAAAATAGACTGAGTGATCCCTTCCTCAAGCCAGTGACTTTCAGCTCAAGCTGGTGAGCCTTGTTCAAACCAGATGAGGCTGCACTCAAGCTGCTGACCTCGGTGTTTGAACCTGGGTCCTCCACATTTTAGTCTGATGCTCTATCCACTGTGTTACTGCCTGGTCAGGCTGTTTTCTGCTATTCTTAATGAGCTTCTCCTCCCCTCCTACAATGTATAAAAAAGATGGAGGGAGGTACTTAAGTTCAGTTCTTGCTAGCCTAACTGGCCGCCACGTGAGCAGTAAATGGTTATGTCTTCTGTATTATGCTTTTTTTTGAAAAATGCAGGTAACTGAATGACATTTTTGGCTTGGAAATACATCTTTCATTGCACTGTGCAAAACTTTTTACTTTTATGTAATCTCATGTGTTTGTTTGTTTTCTTTATTTCTCTTGCATGAGGAGATATATATGAGTAAAATATTGCTAAAAGAAATGTCAGATATTTTACTGTTTGTGAATTCTTGTCACTCCTATCCTCTTCTTATAAGGAACTCATTGGATTAAGACCCACCCTAATTCCTTTTTTTTAAGTTAGATTAAGGGATATAGTGAAACAAACACCTGCATGCACGCCAACCAGGATCCACCAACAACCCTTGTCTGGGGCCAATGCTTGCATCAACATACTATTCTCAGCACCAGAAGCTGAGACTCAGACCAAATGAGCTATCTGCAGCACTGAGAGCCAACACTCAAACCAACTGGCCATTGCAAGAGGGGAAGAGACAGAGAAAGTGGAAGATAGAAAGGGAGGGTCACTTCTCATGTGTTCCCTGACAGAGGACCAAACCCAGGTTATTCACATGATAGGTCTATGTCTATCCACTGAGCAAACTGGTAAGGCCCAAGACCCACCTTTTTGTGTGTGTGACAGAGCTAGAGAGAGAGAAAGGGACAGGTAGGGACAGACAGGAAGGGAGAGAGACAAGAAGCATCAATTCTTCATTGTGGTATTTTAGTTGTTTATTGATTGCTTTCTCATATATGCCTTGAATGGGGGGCTACAACAGACCGAGTAACCCCTTGCTCAAGCAAGCAACCTTGAGCTCAAGCTGGTGAGCCTTGCTCAAACCAGGTGAGTCTGAACTCAAGCTGGCAACCTCAAGGTTTTGAACTTGAGTCTTCCAAGTCCCAGTCCTATGCTCTAAACACAGCGCCACCACCTGGCCAGGCCCAAGACTCACTTTAATTCTGAGTATGACCTTATTTTATCTTGATCACATCTGCAAAATCTTATTTCTAAGTACATAAGATCACTTTCACAAGTACTGGTGATTAGGACTTTAACATATTATTTGAGGGGAGAGGATTCAACCCTCAACAAGAAGGTTTCAAATTGTTCTCAACTGTCAGAACACCTTGTCAATGGCCCTGCTGCAAAGATATTGACCTCCCCATAATGGCAATTGTAATCTTAGTGTTTGTTGACTGGAAGAAAAAAATACATTAATTTATATAAATTTCTTCTAAGTTCAGCCCTTCTTTCAAATATATTTATATTTTACCATTTTTTATTAAAAAAACATCCAGAAACATTTTGAAAACAGTCATATATGGAAATGCAAGATGGTCTGATCTATATGGGACCTAATATTCAAAAGAATAATGACTTAAGTCAGCTCTAAAAGTGCCCTGTGAAAATGGGCAATTTTCTTAATTACTTTTTTTTAGGTCTTAATTTTATCTATGCCTTAAAAAGGACTGGATTGGTTGTCCTCTAAAATTTCACCTCTGGGCCCTGGCCGGTTGGCTCAGCGGTAGAGCGTCGGCCTAGCGTGCGGAGGACCCGGGTTCGATTCCCGGCCAGGGCACATAGGAGAAGCGCCCATTTGCTTCTCCACCCCTCCGCCGCGCCTTCCTCTCTGTCTCTCTCTTCCCCTCCCGCAGCCAAGGCTCCATTGGAGCAAAAGATGGCCCGGGCGCTGGGGATGGCTCTGTGGCCTCTGCCCCAGGCGCTAGAGTGGCTCTGGTCGCAACATGGCGACACCCAGGAGTGTCGCAACATGGCGACGCCCAGGATGGGCAGAGCATCGCCCCCTGATGGGCAGAGCGTCGCCCCCTGGTGGGCGTGCCGGGTGGATCCCGGTCGGGCGCATGCGGGAGTCTGTCTGTCTCTCCCTGTTTCCAGCTTCAGAAAAATGAAAAAAATAAATAAATAAAAAATAAAATAAAATAAAATAAAATTTCACCTCTGATATTCTCATAAGTTTATATGTGAAGAAGCATTTTAGGCAAGAACACTTTAGAAGTTTTGTTCTTGCTAGATAAATTCATGTCCAATTTCACAATCAAATTTTACCCCTGCTAAGATGATGTGTCAACTTTCAGTACTTGCCAATACGTTAACAGTTAAATTTTAAAATAACTTAATCAGGTAAATAGTTCAAGGCAGTAAATACTTCATATATTTTTTAATTGTCCAACTGAAAAACTGTATACTCAGTTTTTCTATAATTGATTTGTCAATGACAAGGAAAGAACTGACAAGGGATAAAATGAATGAATTTTCAGCATATCATTCTGACTACAAATTTCTACAACTAGTTGTTGCATTTTTTTTAGTTTTTTCATGTTCCCTCTTAATCAATCACCAATACTAACAAATTTTACCTCTTAATTATTTATTTCTCTAATTTACCCACTGCTGTGCATGCACACTGCCACCATTAACATCAGGCCAGGATAATTTCTTATATAGATTAACTCAAGAGACTGGCATTCCTATTTAATGTCTTTGATGTTCTTTGTGAACCCACCTCCACAACCTACAATCTAGTCCTCATGTAGCAACCAAAATGAACTTCCTAAAATAAAATCTGTGTTGGTATATTTACCTTCAGTGCTGTTTTTCGTTGCTCTTATAAAAAATAAGGTTTCTAACCATCCACACACTACATTGTATAATCTGACACTTGCTTTCTTCCTTAAATGCATTTCTCTACTCTGTTTTACTTCCTTTATAGCAATTTATATTTTAATCATGTTAAATTTCTTGCAAATACCCAAGTGGGTTCTTTTCTCTATTTCCTTTAGGTTTAACCTCATGATTCTTGTTCTCCCAGGGATTCCTTCCTTTCCCCTCCCACTTTTTCTTTAGTTTCTATTTATCCTTGAAGACAATTCTAAGATATTTTCTCTATTTTTTAAAATTTTTATATAGAAAATTAAATTTAACAGGGACACATTGATCAATAAGAATACATAGGTTTTGGGTAAATCTTTCTACAGCATTTGAACTGTTGATTATGTTATATACTCCTCAATCAATGTCAAATCATTTTCTGTCACCATATATTTGTCCCTCTTTACACAGTTCCCCCATGACCCCTTCCTCCTGGTAACTACTTCATTTTTATCAATATCCATGAGTCTAAGTTTTATATGCCACCTGTGTGTAAAATCATACAGTTATTAGTTTTTTTGTGATTTACTTATTTCACTCTGTATAATGTTCTTAAGGTCCATCCATGTTGTAAATGGCAATATGTCATCATTTCTTATGGCTGACTAGTATTCCATTCTGTAGATGTACCACATTTTTCTTATCCAATCTTCTCTCAAGGGACACTTTGGTCATTTCCATGTCTTGGTCACTGAAAAGAATTCTGTGATGAACATGGAGGTGCATGGGTCTTTATTTACCAATGTTTTAAGTTTTTGGAGTAGATGCCCAGTAGAGGGATATCTAGATTACATAGTAGTTCTAGTCTTAATTTTTTGAGGAACCACAATACTTTCTTCCATAATGATTGTAATAATTTGCATTCCCACCAGGAATGAATAAGAATTATTTTTTCTTTCTCCACATCCACTCCAACACCTGTTATTATGTGTCTTAATGATAATAGACAATCTAGCAGGTGTGAGGTGATATCTCATTGTATTTTTGATTTGCATTTCTCTTATAGCTAGTGAACATGAGTACCTTTTCATATATCTGTTGGCCATTTTTATTTCCTCTTGGTAGAGTGTCTGTTCAGGTCTTCCCTGAATTTTAATTTGAATGTTTGCTTGTTTGTTACTGAGCTCTGTTAGTTCTTCATATACTTTGAATACTAAACTCTTACTGGAGCTATTGTTTGCAAATATTATCTCCCATTTAATTGGGAGCCTATTTATTTTGTTGCCAGTTTCTTTTGCTGTGCAGAACCTTTATTTATTTATTTATTTATTTATTTATTTATTTATTTATGTATTTATGTTTTTATTTATTTATTTATTTATTTTTGTTTTTTAAAATAAAGTCTCATTTGTTTACTTTTGCCTTTACTTCCCTTGCTTTTGGGGTCAAATTTATAAATTGTTTTGTACAACCAAAGCCCATGAATTTAGTACCTATGTTTTCTTCTGTGTAATTTATTGTTTGAGATTTTATGTTTAGGTCTTTGATTTATTTGGAGTATTTTTTTTTTCAGGGGAACAAACTGTAGTCAAGTGTTATTCTTTTGCATGTGACTATCCAATTTTCCCAGTACCATTTTTAAAAGAGTCTTTCTTTTCTCCATTGTGTGTTTTTGGCTTATGTGTCAAAGACTATTTCTTCATATTTATGTAGTTTTATTTCTGGGTTCTCAATTCTGTTCCATTGGTCTGTATGTCTGCTTTTCTGCCAATATCATATTAATTTGATTATCATGGCTCTGTGGTATAATTTGAAGTCAGAAAGTGTGATGCCTCCAGCTTCATTCTTTTTTTCTCATGATTGCTCTGTCTATTCAGGGTTTTTTATGGTTCCGTGCAAACCTGGTAATATTTTTTTTAAATGACATTTTATGAGGATTGCATTAAATTAGTATATTACTTTGGATATTATGACCATTTTAACTACATTGATTCTTTCAACTTATCAAGATGGAATATTTTTCCATTTAATTTTGTCTTTTTCATAAAATGTGTAAAAAGTATTACCTCTTTTTCTAACTTTTTGGAATGCTTTGGTTACAGCCCTTTGAACTCATGCTTTAGGTTTCTGGGAGCACCCACTCTAGATTCCATCACTTGAACTTCTTTTCTTGCCATCTTCTAGAAAAATAACCTTTGTTCCTTACCTGAAAATGCCATGAAACATGAATAAGCAAGGTATCAGGCCCTTTCTCTATTGGTTCTTATAAGTTTCAAAGTTCATCTTAATTCAGTAAAGCTTTCTGGTAACATACAGAGTCCAGGCATATTTTTTCAAGACATGACATTCTAGTCAATGTCTTGATTGATAAAACCACAATTTGAAACTGATTCTTTGTCTTATAAAGAAAATGGATTTTTGTTGTAAAAATTGAAACAAATATCACTTCAATAATATTTACTTGTTAACAGCTCCCAGATTCTGGAGGGATCAAATAGAGAGAAAAATATAAATGCCCCCAAATTGCTTATAAAGATATACTTCAATAAATTGCCTTAAAGGCAAGTTTTTTTATCTAGAAAACAAAATGTTTTAAAAATCAACATTATTTTGAATAAAGTCATAAAATAATTATTCTTAGCTCATCTAGTACAAATCAATTTCTGTTAATCCTGATTATTTATCAGTATTTTCATGAATCTGGTTATTTCTTAGAGTTCTATAAATCTTCACCTGTTTCAAAAGTATGATCTGACCATTTACTCTAAAATTATCAGATTAATCTGAGACTTTTCCATGAATTTTCTTGAAGATCTAATATATTTTCAAATGTATCAGAATAAGAGTGATTTTCTCTAAATGACAAGAGGATAAACTTAAAATGACATGTTATAGATGTGATTATAATGCAATTGACAAAGTAATTTGTTTCTTTGTAACCTATTTTAAGATAACAGTCAAAATTATGAATTAAATTACTGGTACATCAGAACTTTGTAGATTCTTGGAGATATTCCCAGAATCTCCAGAACCTCCACTTTAATAAAAATGTATGTATCAAAATAAAATAAAATAATTTATTATTATTAAATTTTTGTAAATTTTTCTATGTAATTTCAAGCATATCAAAGATGTTTAATTAAACCACAACTTTTCTTTTATTAAGAGAGACACAAGTAATTGAGGTAGTCCAGAGGCCCACTGGAATAACCCAAAGTCACTTCTGTCTCTCAAAGTTTTAATACTGGGAAGGTTGGAGAAAGGGATTTGTTGCATCTACTTGGGAAATCTTGCCATTTAGACTGTTGCCTGACTCATTTTGACTAATTAAAATTTTCAATTTTTAGAAACCTTAATCTTTAATGGCAATCAAAAGAGAGTAATCAGCATTTTTTAGATTAATACTTTTATAAACATAATTTATCATTTTTAGAAAGTTTCTTTCATGGACAAACATATGTGCACAATATTATTAATAGTTGTAGAGAAGTAAAGATTTTCATTTGTCCAAGGAGGCTGGAGAAGAGGGAGGGGGGGATCAGCCACGAGATACTCAGAGCCACTTGAGTTATTATTATTTTTTTATTAGGTGAGAGGAAGGGAGATAATGAAGTAGACTCCCACATGCACTCTCACCTGGATCCAGCTGGCAACCTTATTTGGCCAGTGGCTTATTTAAATTTTTTATGTGCCATTTTTTTTCTTCACAGTAAGGTTGTGCTATTAATACCTATTACTTCTGCAGTCTTCACAATGTTTAAGGTATTAATCCTCCTATTGGTCCCAGGACCCAAACAACTCCCAGACCTCTAGGAGAAGGTTCTAAGATGTTTAAAAGACTCTTTTTCTATTTTTGACTTTTCTTCTAGCTTTGCAGTAACTCTCTTCATTTCCTGAAGGAGCAACTAGTCAACAACTATCACAAGGCATAGATTTTTAATTTTAGATAAGAGATACATTTAATTAACCTTTTGCAAGGACTATAGCATACACATGGGCATTTTGGGGCCATCCTGTGCTAAATCCCATTAGTCCAAGGGACCTATCCTATCATAATACATTGGGCCATAAGGCTACCCTGGGATTGCCTTCTGAAGTTTTCCCAAGGACTCCCCCAATGACTTCTTTGGGATTCCCCCCAAAGAATTCCCCAAACAGCATGGCAGCAACAGTGGTTGACTCTGGGGTATTTTTCAGAATATCCTGTTGACTATGCCAATTGCAATGCAAAAGTTCCAAGACAAAGATGTTAACTTTTACCTGGATATTAAAAAAAAAAAACACCAAAAGAATCAGATGCAGAAGACATAACCAGTTATTACTTATATGGCAGTCAGTTGGGCTAGCAATAACTACATCTAAGCAGCTCCCTTCCTCCTTCTTATTCCCTCCCTCTAGGAGGGAGAGGAGAGCACTACTAAGAACAGAAAACACTCTAAAGTGTGTATACAAAAGTCTGACCTTCCCCTCAGTATATACTTCATGGAATTTCCCAGAACCAGGCTGTGTTTCTCCCTCTTCATGGCTGCTGTTCAGATGACCATATGGTATCTTATAAATTGAAAAGTCTACGTTCAACCTTGGCCCCACACAAAACAAAGAAAACCATCAACAAAATGAAAAGACAATCCACTGAATGGGAGCATATATTTGCCAATGATACAGTTGATAAAGCATTAATATACAAAATTTATAAAGGAAGCATACAACTCAACACCAAAAGTAAATGAAACAAAACAATACCATCAGCCTGACCTGTGGTGGCACAATAGATAAAGCATCAACCTGGAATGCTGAGGTTGCCAGTTTGAAACTCTGGGCTTGCCTAGTCAAAGAATATATGGGAGTTAATACTTCCTGCTCTTCCCTTCTCTCTCTCTCTCTCCTCTCTAAAATGAATAAATAAAGTCTTTCAAAAACAAAACAAAAAACCAACAATACAATTAAAAAATGGGCAGAAGACCTAAACAGACATTTCTCCAAAGAAGACATATAGATTGCTAATAGATATATAAAAAGATAAACAACACTAATAATCAGACAAGTTCAAATGGAAACTACAATGAGTTATCAATTCTCACCTGTTAGAATGGCTATCATCAACAAAGCAATAGACATGTGTTGGCAAGGATGTGAAGAAAAGGGAACCTCGTGCAACTGTTGGTAAGAATGCAGATTGGTGCAGTCACTGTAGAAAGCAGTATGGAAGTACCTCTAAAAATTAAAAATGGAACTGACTTATGACCCAGAGATTTCACTTCTGAGTATATAGTCAAAGAAACCTAAAATACTAATTCTAAAAAAGACATATACCTCTATGTTCATTACAATGTTACTTAAAATAGCTAAGCTATGGAAACAATCCAGGTGCTCATCAATAGTTGAGTGGATAAAAAAGCAATGGTCAATATAAACAATGAAATATTCCTTGGTCATAAAAAAATAAAACCTTACCACCTACAGGTTATTATGCTAAGTGAAATAAGTCAGATAAAGGCAAATACCATATGGTTTCACTTATATATGAAAACTAAGGAACAATATAAAAAAAACAAGCAAAACAGAAACAGCGTCATAGATACAGAGAACAGACTGATAGTTTTTAGATGGGAAGTGAATTGGGAGAATGGGTAAAAACATAAAAAGATTGAGAAGTCCAGATTAGTAGGTGCAAAATAGTCATGAGAATGTGAAGTACAGCATAGAGGCTATAGTCAAAATACTGTAATGACTATTTACAGTGCCAGGGAAACACTCTACTTGGAATATCGAGGAAAACGCATTGTAAACTATATGGTTGTCTAACCACTATAATGTACACTTGAAAGATATACAAAATAATATTGAATGTAAACTGTAAATAACAAATAAAATTTAAAAATAAATAAATAAAAATTTTAACAAAAGAAGAGAAGAGGAAATTCATAGAGAAAACACTAAGTGATGACAGAGGCAGACATTGAAGCTATGCATCGATCAGTCAGAGAGCACCAAGGATATCTGAAAGCACCAGAAGCTAAGGAAAGTCATGAACTAGATTCTTTCCTAGATATTTCAGAGAGAACATGTTTCTTCTGACACCTTGATTCCAGACCTCTAACCTCTAGAACTGTGAGAAAATAAATTTCTGTTTTAAGCCATCTAGTTTGTGGTAATTTGTTAGGGCAGCCTTAGCAGACCTATGAACTTCTCTCCTACAAAACATGGTGTTGAGGGCTGCCAAAAGTTTGTGGGAGTCCATTTTTCAGATGGAATGTTGTCCTTATGTGTTGTTTATTTGCCTGGTTATTTTCCTTAATCTAGACATTACTACTTTCAGCCTAGTCCTTTTCCTTTACCTGTATTATATACTGAATAAATTTTAACTAAAAGTCACCTGTCCTCCTGTCCTCTTCTACTCTCCATCCACTTCTCCCTTCTCTCTTTCAGAATGAAGGTTTTCCACATAGCACTTGTAGATTAGATTTATTTTAGAGAGTGAAGCTAAATAAGGTAAAGCAATTGTTACTTTTATGATCTCTTCTATATTCTTATTTTTAAAAAACTTTGTTTCCTTGTATTGAAAAAATTAAGAATTATATCATCATTTGTTTCCCCTTCCAAATTGAGACCTATATATATTTTTATCTGAATCATAACTAAACATCTGGGTGATTTTTTAATAGTCCAGTGCAATCAGGCAAGAGAAAGAAATAAAATGCATTCAAATTGGAAAAGAAAAAGTAAAGGTTTCACTTTTTGCAGATGATATGATCCTATACATCGAAAACTCCAAAGACTCTAGAAAAAGACTACTAGAAACAATAAACCAATACAGTAAGGTTGCAGGATACAAAATTAATATAGAAAACTCCATTGCCTTTCTATACACTAACAATGAAACATCAGAAAACAAACTAAAAAAAATAGTCCCCCTCATTATTGCAACAACAAAAAAATAAAATACCTAGGAATAAACATAACAAAGAATGTAAAAGAGCTGTATAATAAAAACTACAAAGAATTGTTAAGAGAAATCAAAAAAGATATAATGAAATGGAAAAATATTTCTTGTTCTTGGATAAGAAGAATAAATATAGTCAAAATTACTATATTATCCAAAGAGATATACAAATTTAATGTAATTCCCATCAAAATTCTAATGTGTTTTTTTAAAATGGAACAAAAATTATCAGGTTTATATGGAACTATAAATAATCCAAATAGCCAAAGCAATTCCAAGAAAAAAAAAACAAAGCTGGGTGAATTACAATACCTGACTTTAAATTATATTATAGAGCCACGATAATTAAAACAGCATGGTATTGACTGAAAAATAGACACTCAGTCTGATGTAACAGAATAAAAATCCCAGAAGTAAAACCACATATATATGGTCAAATAATTTTTGATAAAGGGACCAAGAACTCACAATAAAGAAAATAAATCCTCTTCAACAAATGTTGCTTGGAAAACTGGAAAGCCAAATTTAAATAAATAAAACTCAACTAGAGTTTGTCTCCTTGTACTAAAATTAATTCAAAATGGATCAAAGACCTAAATATAAAACCTGAAGCAATAAATTATATAGATGAAAACATAGGTATTAAACTCATGGACCTTGGTTATAAAGAGCACTTTATGAATTTGACTCCAAAGGCAAGGAAAGTGAAGGCAAAGATAAATGAATGGGACCATATCAGACTAAGAAGCTTTTGCACAGCAAGAGAAACTGACAACAAAACAAACAGACAGCCAACTAAATGGGAGATGATATTTTTAAACAACAACACAAATAAGGCCTAATATCCAAAATATACAAAGAACTCATAAAACTCAACAACAAACAAACAAACAAACAATCCAATAAAAAAGGGAAGTGGACATGGACATTTCTCCCAGGAGAAATACAAATGGCCAACAGTTATATGAAAAGATGCTCATCTTCATTAGCTATTAGAGAAATGCAAATCAAAACTACAATGAGATACCACCTCACACCTGTTAGATTAGCTATCATCAACTAGACAGGTAATAAATAACAAGTGTTGGAGAGGCCATGAAGAAAAAGGAACCCTCATCCACTGTTGGTGGGAATGTAAAGTAGTACAACTATTATGGAAGATAGTATGGCAGTTCCTCAAAAAATTAAAAATAAAACTAAAATATGACCCAGTAATCACTTTACCTTGTATATACCCCTAAAACTCAAAAACACGGGTACATAAAGACACATGCAGCCCCATGTTCATTGAAGCATTCTTTACAGTGGCCAAGACATGGAAACAACCAAAATACCCTTCAATAGATGATTGGATAAAGAAGTGTGGTACATATATACTATCGAATACTACTCAGCCATAAGAAATAATGACATTGAATCATTTACAACAACATGGATGGACCTTGATAACATTATATGAAGTAAAATAAGTTAAGCAGAGAAAACTAAGAAATATATGATTCTATACATAGGTGGGACATAAAAATGAGACTCAGTGGCATTGCCAAGAGTGTGGTGGTTATCAGGGGGGAGAAAAGGGAAGGAAGGGTTGGGGGAGGGGAGGGGCGCAAAGAAAACCAATTAGTAGGTGATGGAAGACAATTTGATTTTGTGTGATGGGTATGCAACATAATCAAATGTCAAAATAACCTGGAGATTTTTTTTCTAAACCTATGTATCTTGATTGATCTGTGTCAATTTTACTCCATTAAAATTAATAATAAAAAGTATTAAAAGAAAAAATACTCCAATTAAAAGATATAAGGTAAATGCATGGATAAAAACAAACAAGATTCATATACATGCTCTTCACAAGAGACCAACCTCAAAACAAGACATTCAAATAGATTGAAAGTGAAGGGATAAAAAGTGTATTTCATGCAAATGGAAGTGAAAAAAATGTTGGTATAGCAATACTTGTATCTGAGAAAATGTCCTTTAAAACAAAGGCTATAAGAAGGTACAAAGAATGTCATTAAATAGTAATAAAGGGAGCAATACAACAGAATTATATAACCATATTAATTATTTATTCACCCAATATAAGAGCAACTAAATATATAAAACTGACTTTGATGGACATAACAGATGATATCTAAAGCAATATTATAATAGTAGGGGATTTCAATACCTCACTAACATCAATGGATATATCCTCCAGACAGAAACTTAACAAAGAAAAAGTGGCCTTAAAATACACGTTAGATTTACTGAATTTAATTGATATATTTAGAGCATTAGACCACAAAGCAACAGAATATAAATTCTTTTCAAGTGCTCATGGTACATTTTCTAAGATAAAACACATATTAAATTAAAAAAAATAATCTCAATAAATTTCAGAAAACTGAAATCAGATCAAGCATCTTCTCTGACCACAATGGTATGATACTAAAGATCACTTACATTAGAAAAACTAAAAAGTATCCCAACACTTGGAAACTAAGTAGCATGTTATTAAATGAGTTATAAATGAGATCAAAGAAAAAATAAAAATCTTCCTTGAAATAAATGAAAATGAACATATAATAACCAAAATCTATGGGACACAGCAAAAGCACTCCTTGGAGGAAATTTTATATCATTACAGGCACAATTTAAGAAGAATAAAAAGCTCAAAACAGTAATCTAAACAATCTGGAAAAATCAACAAGCCTAAAAAGACTGATTAGAACAAATAAAATGGAAAAAATTATCAAAAAAGCCCAGGTGCCTGACCAGGCAGTTGCACAGTGAATAAAGTATCAGACTGGGATGCAAAAAACCCTCAAGGTTGTTGGCTTGATTGCGATCTCATCTGGCGTGTGCAAGGCTCACAGGCTTGAGCCTAAGGTTACTCTGTCTGCTGTAGCCCTCTGTTCAAGGCATATATAAAAAGCAGTCAATGAACAACTAAGTTACCAAAACAAAGAATTGATGCTTCTCATCTCTCTCCCTTCCTGTCTGCCTATCTCTATCTGTCCCTTTCACTGTCTCTCTCTCTGTCTCTGTCACACACACACACACACACACACACACAATCCCAGAAAACAAAATCCTAGACCAAAGGGCTTCACAGTCAAATTTCACAAAACATTCAAAGAACTAACCTCTCCTTAAACTGTTTCAAAAAATTCAAGAAGAATGAAGACTTTCAATCTTTTTTTGAGACAAGTCTTATTCTTGTTTCAAAACCATGTAAAGATACTATAACGAATGAAAAATATAGGCCAATATCTCTCATGAATATAGATGGTAAAATATTCAACAAGATTAGTAGCAAACTGGATCCAACAATGCATTTAAAAAATCACACATCAGGATCAAGTGGTATTTATTCCAAGGAGGCAATATTGGTACAATATCCACAAATCAATAAACATTGTTCTTCACATAAACCAAATGAAGAATAAAAATTACATGATCAAATCAAAACAAAATGGGAATACAGGGAACAAACCACCAAATACTAAAAGCCATATATAAGAAAATGACAGACAAAGAACAAAGTGGGAGGTATTCCACTTCCTAATATCAAGCTATATTGCAAGGTCATTGTAATCAAAACATCCTAGTACTGGCATCAGAACAGGCATACAGATCAATGAAATAGAACTATGGAGTAAAGACAGTCTCTTTAATAAATGGTGTTGGTATTATTGGATAGGTAAATGCAAAAAATATGAAACTAGACCACCAAGTTACAACATGGACAAAAACAATTTCAAAAGGCATTAAAGTCTTACATATAAGTTGCAAAAGTATAAAAATATTAAAAAAAACACAGGCAGTAAGTTCTTCTATATCTCTTGTAATATTTTTGTCAATATATATCCATGATCAAATGAAGTACAGGAGAAAATAAACAAATGGGACTACATCAAAATAAAAAGGTTTTGCATGGCAAAAAACACCATTAACAAAATAAAAAAAGAACAAACTCAGTGCGAGAACATATTTGCTGATACATATGATAAGGGGTTAATAACAAAAATGTATAAAGAACTTCTAAAACTCAGCACCAGGAAGATAAACAATCCAATTAAAAAATGAGTAAAATATATAAATAAACACTTCTCCAAAGAGGACATACATATGAAGAATAAGCATATAAAGAAATAGTCAGTGTTACTAATAATTGGAGAAATTCAAATTCAAACCACAATGAGATCTCACCTCACACTTGCCTGTTGGGGACTGAAATATAAACAGGGTGTTTTTACAATCTGGATATCCAGGGGACAGAGGTGCTGTGTCTAACCACTCATCACACCTGCCCGGTTAACAAAGAGCTATATCTGATTATTGCTTGCTCCACCCATGTTCTCTGGAGGAGGCTGGAAGCTAGTTGCTTATTGGTGTAAAGTTAGATCTAAATGGTATGGTGGGGGCTGTCTTTGAGTTGTCTTGGAAACAATTGAATTGCTAATGACCCACATTTTTTGCCTGAATATTGTCGCCTATACCTTTGGCCATCAAAAAAGGGAAAGCGGAAAGGTAATGGAACTCCCCCAGAAGTGAGCACACGAAGTAAGTTACAGCTTTTAGAGAGTGAAGCTTTTAAGTACAGTGTGGGGGGAAGAGTACAGTAATAATTTGGGAGTAAATAACTATGGGAGTACTAGGTTCAAAAGTGAGGGACCTTTTTTTCTTTTTGTACAAATGTTTTTATTTGAAAATAAGTTGTTTGATCAGAATGAGGTGGAAACACAAATGTAAATGTGAGAGCTTGGAGTCTGAGATGAAACTTGGGAGGTGAGAATCACGGCTGTGGCCATTTTAAACTTTGCAGCTCTGCAGTTCTCTGCTCCCAAAGTCTTTGTCTCAGGCCCTTAGAAATCTCTGCTCCAAAGAGTGGAAGGCTGGAATCCCCAGGCAAGGGCGACGAACTGACTGCTGGTAAAGCAGCGGGGACAAGGCCGCCCACGGACTCGGGTTTGTGCTATCCTCACTGCTTGCCCTGCACGGTGCCTCTGAGGTGAACCAAGCAGAAGACAGAAGAGGCAGAAGTGGTGGCTTCCTAAGTCAGCATGGCGAAAAAGACACAAATGGGGCTGGAGAGAGCTCCCGCTGGTGCCCGGAATTCTCATACAAAAAGTGTGCGGTGGGGAAGGCACACCCCAAACACCTGTTCCCAGGACATAAGTGGGAGAAGCCTCAGCAGTCGCGGCCTTTGGGCCAAGAAGCTGCCAGTGTGGCCCAGCCTTGGTCCCCTCTTGGATGCGGAGGCGGCCGTTCGTGCGGGTGGTGAAGGAGGCGTGTCCACCGGTAGTGCATGCTGGGTGCGCAGCGCAGCCTCCTGTGCTGGAATGTGTGGCTCCAGGCGTAGCAGCAGAGGAAGCGCCTCCAAGGGCTGGGCCCCAAATCCTAGTGGCCACGGGGGTGGGGGTGGGGGTGGCGGCTCTATGGCAGGCTGTCCTTTGTGTGAGTGAGGTTTGGCTTTGCTTGGGAGCCTCAGCCCCTGGAGAGGAGTGGAAAAGTATTTCCCTCTCAGATAAACTAAACCTGCCTTTCAGTGGGGGTTGAAGTGGAGGGATTTTTAATTGCCAGTTGTAGCAGCTATTAGAATTTAAGAGTGATTAGAAGACTGAGATGCTTTTTAAAGTTGTGCTTTTATCTGATTTTCTTTATAGTAAATAAAAAGACTTAAGAGTTTGGGAAAATTACAACTTTTTCCATTGTTCTCTTTTTCTAAACTCATTTTATTTCTTTCTTGTTCTATGCCTGAAAAGAGGGTGAAGGGAATGCCTGTTTGAATGTGGCTAGACAAAATCTCATAAATGGCCATTCTCAAAACTGTTCAGGAGAGAGTTCTGTTTAGTTTCTATCCTTTATGTTCCTATCAAAATAGCCTTGCATAAAGATCAAGCAGGCCACGTTCTAATCTCTAAAATCCCGAGTTTCTCTCTAATTTGTTTGATTTGTCTATTTTGTCTGATTCTTGTTTGTGTTTGGTCTTTGTTTAATGTTGCTAAATGTAATTTTTTAAGTTTTTGCATGCAAAAAATTGGAAATGCTGGCATTTATATTAAAAAATAAAGCGATATTATCCCTACAAATTTTTAATTTTAATTGGAACAAGTATAGCACGCTCATTTAAATTTAAATAGAATGGAATGTGGATCCTAAAGACATGCCAATTTAGGCTAAACTGATTCAAATTTCAGGCTGCTTGCTGCAGCTGCAGAGCTTGAAGCAGAGTAGATTTACCCAACAAAGGTATAGATTTTTTTTAATAATGTAAAAATAAAATAATGAAAGCCACACTGGAATTTTTCAGCTTTAATGTGCTCTTTAATTTGCTGGTTAATTAATGGGGTAGAAATGTTTTAATAAGTATGGGAATGTTACTTGAAAATGCATTTACTATATTTTGTTAGAAGTTAACATAAAGACAAGTATTTCTTGCATTTTTTGAAGTCAAGGTATTATAAAATATGCTCAACAAATGCTCAAAAGTCAATTGTAAATAATATAAAAAAGTAAGGGATTCATATCCTGGAACTTCTGCAAATTATTTTATAATGCATTTTACTTTAAAAAAAATTCTTTTGAATGCTGATGTACAGGGTTATTCAGCAGTTGAGACTCTGGAATCCTACAGGAGATGCCAAACTTCTTTTCTTTCTCCTGCAAACTTCTACTCTCTTTTATTTGATTCAGCTGATAATGCTGTTTTGTCTTTTTCCAGTCAGCTTTAGATATATGAAAAAAGTTTATATAGGTTGATGGGGACCCTCAGACCCCTCAGTGAGATCTTCTGAGCATGGCTTTTAAGGTCTATAATGACCAAGAGAGGAAAAGAAAAGGCAGACATAGCCCAGAAAAGATTAGGCAAAATACCAGCTCTTGGCATACGCCTATAAAGTCTCCAACGCCTTGAAGGGAATTCGTAGGACTCAATCAGGGCCCTGCTTCAAGAGTAGATAAAAATGTCATTGAGCTAAAGCCTGCCAGGCTTCTCTGCTCCCACAAGGGACATGCCTTTGCTGTGAGAAAAAGGGACACTGGAAGGTAAGCTGCCCCCTCACTTCTCTAAGGGAGGATTTAGTCCAGGGGTCCCCAAACTATGGCCCATGGGCCGCATGCGGCCCCCTGAGGCCATTTATCCGGCCCCCACCACACTTCCTGAAGGGGCACCTCTTTCATTGGTGGTCAGTGAGAGGAGCATAGTTCCCATTGAAATACTGGTCAGTTTGTTGATTTAAATTTACTTGTTCTTTATTTTAAATATTGTATTTGTTCCCTTTTTGTTTTTTTACTTTAAAATAAGATATGTGCAGTGTGCATAGGAATTTGTTCATAGATTTTTTTATAGTCCAGCCCTCCAGTGGTCTGAGGGACAGTGAACTGGCCCCCTGTGTAAAAAGTTTGGGGACGCCTGGTTTAGTCTCTTCCAGCCCTGCTCCGGTCACCTGTGACCTGATCTTGCCCAGTCTACTGGGGCTTGCCACTGAAGACTAAAGGTGCCCAGGGCTGTTGGACCCATCTCACATCACTGTGGATGAGTCTAGGGTATTTCTTCCAAGTATCAGGTAAACTGGTTTCATTTCTTATGGACACAAGGACCACTTACTATACCTTGCCTGAATATTCAGGTTTTTAATCATCCCTCATAAATCTGTTGTGGGTGTTGATAGTCTTATTTTCTGCTACTTTGTTCAATATATTGTGTTTCCTTTATTCCTCTTGCCTCAATGTCCCATGCCTACTTTAGGCTGGGACCTGTTTCTAATTTAGATAAATTTACCTCTGCCGACCAGCATAGTGTATCCCAAGTTTCTCTTTACCACACTATGGTTGCAGAGCTTCAGGGAAAGGCACCCTGGGTTCACCTCTCCAGTTTCAAGAAAACAGAAGCTTCATCTTTATATGTGCTGCAGACAGCTTTTCCAGTTTACCTGAATCATTGCAGCTAGAAGCAGTAGTCATTGGTACTTGGACTCTAGCTGCAAAGTGTGGAAATGTGACCACAACTCCAGTGCCTTGTGGACTTTTCCTGAATGAATGTGACTCCTGCTCCTTCAGACAGTTCTCAGACCATAGAGGGGTTGGGTTACATTTACAAATAATATGAAGTGGTGATGGTGTCAATATGAACTTGGTGAAAGTACATTAACATAGTAAGGATATTTAAGACTGTAAGAATTTTATTTTAGATCCTGTTGTATTAGTTAATACTTTGGTTGATAATATAATAAGCTTTAATCACTTCATTGTATTAGGACACTTGTTATACTATCTGTTAGCATTGGCTATTTTTAAAAATTTTAATGGGGTGACATCAATAAATCAGGGTACATATGTTCAAGGAAAACATGTACAGGTTATCTTGTCAATAAATTATGTTGCATACCCATTACCCAAAGTCAGATTGTCCTCTATCACCTTCTATCTAGTTTTCTTTGTTCCCCTTGCCTACCCCTTCTCTTCTCCCCCCCCCCCCCGTAACCACCACACTCTTGTCAATGTCTCTTAGGCTCCTTTTTATGTTCCACCTACGTATGGAATAATGAAATTCTTGGTTTTTCCTGATTTACTTATTTCACTCTGTATAATGTTATCAAGATCCCACCATTTTGTTGTAAATGATCCAAAGTCATCATTTCTTATGGCTGAGTAGTATTCCATAGCATATATGTGCAACATCTTTTTTATCCAGTCATCTATTTAAGGGCTTTTTGGTTGTTTCCATGTCATGGCCTATATGAACATGGGGCTGCAATGAACAATATTGCAATGAACATGGGGCTGCATGTGTCTTTACATATCAATGTTTCTGAGTTTTGGGGGTATATACCCAGTAGAGGGATTGCTGGGTCATAAGGTAGTTCTATTTTCAGTTTTTTGAGGAACCACCATACTTTCTTCCATAATGGTTATACTACTTTACATTCCCACCAACAGTGAATGAGGATTCCTTTTTCTCCACAGCCTCTCCAACATTTGCTATTTCCTGTCTTGTTAATAATAGCTAATCTAACAGGTGTGAGGTGGTATCTCATTGCAGTTTTGATTTGCATTTCTCTAATAACTAACGAAGATGAGCATCTTTCCATATATCTGTTGGCCATTTATATTTCTTCCTGGGAGAAGTGTCTGTTCATGTCCTCTTCCCATTCTTTTATTGGATTGTTTGTTTGTTTGTTGTTGTTTTATGAGTTCTTTATGTATTTTGGATATTAGGCCCTTATCTGAGCTATTGTTTGAAAATATCATTTCCCATTTAGTTGGCTGTCTGTTTATTTTGTTGTCAGTTTCTCTTGCTGAGCAAAAACTTCTTAGTCTGATGTGGTCCCATTTACTTATTTTTGCCTTCACTTTCCTTGCCTTTGGAGGCAAATTCATAAAATGCTCTATAAAACCAAGGTCTATGAGTTTAGAACTTATGTCTTCTTCTATGTACTTTATTGTTTCAGGTCTTATATATAGGTCTTTAATCCATTTTGAATTAATTTTAGTACAAGGAGACAAACTGTACTTGAGTTTCATTCTTTTGTATGTAGCTTTTTAGTTTTCCAAGTACCATTTGTTGAAGAGGCTTTCTTTTCTTCATTGTGTGTTGTTGGCCCCTTTATCAAAAATTATTTGACCATATATATATATATATATATATATATATATATATATATATATAGATATAGATATATAGATATATAGATATATAGATATATATGGTTTTATTTCTGGACTTTCTATTCTGTTCCATTGGTCTGAGTGTCTATTTTTCTGCCAGAACCATGCAGTTTTGATTGTTGTGGGTCTATAATATAGTTTGAAGTCAGGTATTGTAATGTCTCCAGCTTTGTTCTTTTTCTTTAGGATTGCTTTTGCTATTTGGGTTTTTTTATAGTTCATATAAATCTGATGATTTTTTGTTCCATTTCTTTAAAAAATGTCATTGGAATTTTGATGGGAATTGCATTAAATGTGTATATTGCTTTGGGTAATATGACCATTTTGATTATATTTATTCTACCTATCCAAGAACAAGGAATATTCTTCCATCTCATTGTATCTTTTTTGATATTCCTTAACAATGCTTTGTAGTTTTCATTATATAGGTCCTTTATATTCTTTGTTATGTTTATTCATAGTATTTTTTGTTGTTGTTGTTGAAAATTTGAATGGGATTATTTTTTAGAGTCCGTTCTCAAATGTTTCATTGTTGACATATAGAAAGGCTATGGACTTTTGTATGTTAATTTAGTATCTTGTGACATTACTGTATTGGCTTATTATTTATAGTAGTCTTTTTGTAGATTCTTTGGGGTTTTCGATGTATAGGATTATATCATCTGCAAAAAGTGATACCTTTACTTCTTCTTTTCCGATATGGATGCCTTTTATTTCTTTATCGTGTCTGCTTGCTCTGGCTAGAACCTCTAGCACCACATTAAATAAGAGGGGAGAGAGTGGACAACCCTGTCTTGTTCCTGATTTAAGGAGGAGAGCTTTCAGTTTTGTACCATTTAATATGATGTGAACTGATGGTTTATCATATATGGCCTTTATCATGTTAAGATATTTTCCTTCTATACCCATTTTGTTGAGAGTCTTAGACATAAAATTATGTTGTATTTTATCGAATGCCTTTTCTGCATCTATTGATAAGATCATGTGGTTATTGTTTTTTTGATATGGTGTATTATGTTAATCGTTTTACATATGTTCAACCATTCTTGAGATTCTGGGATGAATCCCACTTGATCATGATGTATTATTTTTCTAATATGTTGTTGTATTTGATTTGTTTGTATTTTGTTTAATATTTTAGCATCTGTATTCATTAGAGACATTAGTCTGTAGTTTTCTTTTTTTGTGCCATCCTTGCCTGGTTTTGGTATGAGGGTTATGTTGGCCTCATCAAATGTATTTGGATCCATTGCTTCTTCTTCAATTTTTTGGAAGACTTTTAGTAGAATAGGAACCAAATCTTCTTTGAATGTTTGATAGAATTCACTAGTATAACTGTCTGGGCCTAGGCTTTTATTTTGGGGGAGGTTTTTAATAGTTTTTTCTATTTCTTCCCTACTAATGGGTCTTTTTAGGCTTTCTGCTTCTTCTTGACTCAGTCTAGGAAGGTTGTATTGTTCTAGGAATTTATCCATTTCTTCTAAATTGTTGAATTTAGTGGCATATAGTTTTTCATAGTATTCTACAATAATCCTTTCTATATCTATGATATCTGTGGTGATTTCTCCTCTTTCATTTTGGATTTTGTTTATATGAGTCATTTCTCTTTTTTCCTTGGTGAGTCTTGCCAAAGGTTTGTGCATTTTGTTCATCTTTTCAGAGAACCAGATCCTTGTTCTATTAATTTTTTCTATAATTTTACTGTTCTCTATTTCATTTATTTCTGCTCTGATTTTTACTATCTCCTTTCTTTGGCTGGTTTTGGGTTGTCTTTGTTCTTCCTTTTCTAGTTCCTTAAGGTGTGAAGTTAAGTGGTTTACTTGGGCTCTCTCTAGTTTGTTCATATAGGCCTGAAGTGATATGAACGTCCCTCTTATCACTGTTTTTGCTGCATCCCAGAGATTCTGATATGTCGTATTGTCATTTTCATTTGTCTGTATATATCTTTTTATCTCTGTGCTTATTTCTTTTTTGACCCATTCATTTTTTAAAAGTTATTTTGTTTAGTTTTCACATTTTTGTGGTTTTTTTTTTCTTTTTTGCAGTTGAATTCCAGTTTCAAGGCTTTATGATCGGAAAATTTGCTTGGTACAACTTTGATTTTTCTGGATTTGCTGATGTTATTTTTGTGGCCCAACATATGGTCAGTTCTTGAAAATGATCCATGTACAATGGAGATAAATGTATACTCTGTCACTTTGGGATGAAATATCCTGTAGATGTCTATTATATTCAGGTGCTCTAGTGTTTTGTTTAATGCCAATATATCTTTATTGAATCTCTGTTTGGATGAATGATCAAGAGCCATCAGCGGTGTATTGAGGGTTCCAAGTATGATTGTATTTTTGTCAGTTTTTGTTTTAAGGTCAATAAATAGCTGTCTTATTTATTTTGGTGTTCCTTTGTTTGGTGCATATATATTAAGAATTGTTATGTCTTCTTGATTCAGTGTCTCCTTAATCATTATGAAATGACCATTTTTGTCTCTGAGTACTTTTTGATGTCTTGTAGTCAGCATTATTAGATACCAATATTGCTATGCTTGCTTCTTTTGGATTTTATTTTCTTGGGGTATTGTTTTCCAGCCTACCACTTTGAATTTTTTTTATCTTTGTTGCTTAAATGAGTTTCTTGTAGGCAGCATACGGTTGGATTTTCTTTTTTAATTTATTCTACTACTCTGTGTAATTTTATTGGTGAGTTTAATCTGCTTACATTTAGTGTAATTATTGACACTTATGGGTTCCCTATTGCCATTTTATACATTGCATTCTGTTAGTTTTGTATCTTGTTTTATTATTGTCTTTTGTTTTTCTATCCTTTGTTTTTGTTTGGTTGTATCCCATACTTCTTTCCTCTGTTGCTATCTTTTTTAAGACATGTGCTTCTGTGGTGGTTTTTTCAAGGGTGGTTACCAATAAGTAATGAAAGGGTTTATACCCTGTTCATTGTAGTACACTATCTTATGATTACTTCTGCACTCCATTGTCCTTTGTTACTGTTAATCTTCATCCTCTCCCCTTTTTTTTGCTTTTATTGTCACAGGTTAAATTAATTTTATTGTGTTCTTGGTTGAGCTTTTACTTGTGTTTTTGTTTTGTTTTGTTCTTTGTATCTGGTTGGAAAATCCCCTTAGTAATTCCTGGAGTGCAGGCTTTCTGATGATAAATTTTCTCATCTTTTCTGTATCTGTGAATGTTTTGTTTTTGTTTTTTTGTATTTTTCCGAAGCTGGAAATGGGGAGGCAGTCAGACAGACTCCCGCATGTGCCCGACCGGGATCCACCTGGCTTGTCCACCAGGGGGTGATGCTCTGCCCATCCAGGGCGTCGCTCTGTCGTGACCAGAGCCACTCTAGTGCCTGGGGCAGAGGCCAAGGAGCCATCACCAGCACCTGGGCCATCTTTTGCTCCAATGGAGCCTTGGCTGTGGGAGGGGAAGAGGGAGACAGAGAGGAAGGATGGGGGTGGGGTGGAGAAGCAGATGGGTGCTTCTCCTGTGTGCCCTGGCCAGGAATCAAACCCAGGACCCCCGCACACCAGGCCAATGCTCTACTACTGAGCCAACTGGCCAGGGCTTCTGTGAATGTTTTTATTTCTCCTTTGTATTTGAAGAATAGCTTTGATGGGTATAGTATTCTTGGCTGAAAGTTTCTCTCTTTCAGGACTTTAAATATTGAGGTCCACTCTCTTCTAGCTTGTAAAGTTTCTGCTGAAAAATACAGTGATAATCTAATAGGCCTTTTTTATATGTTGTATTCTTTTTCTTGGCTGCCTTGAGAATTTTTTCTTTGTCATTGGTTTGTGCCAGTTAAATTATGATTTGCCTTGGAGTAGGTCTGTTGGGGTTAAGGGAACTTGGTGTTCTCTTTGCTTCTTGAATTTGAGGCTTTAGTTCTTTCCACAGGCTTGGGTAGTTCTCATCTATTATTTTCTTGAATATGTTCTTCATTCCATTTTCTCTCTCTTCTCCCTCTGATATACCTATTATTCTTACGTTATTATTTTTGATGGAGTCAGACAATTCCTGTAGGGCTTTCTCATTTTTTAAATTTTTGAGTCTCTTTCTTCTTCTCTCTGTTGTGCCTCCAGTTGCTTGTCTTCTATTTCAATAATCCTACCTTCTATCTGGCCTTTTCTATTAGCTAAGTTTTTTACCTCATTTCTCAGTTCATGAATTGAGATTTCATCTCTGATTTGTTTTTATAGTTTCAATTTCCTTGGTAATATATTATTTGTGTTCATTGAGTTGTTTTCTGAGCTCCCTAAACTGCTTTTCTGTGTTTTCTTGTATATCTCTGAGTACTTTTTAGATTTCTATTTTAAATTCTCTGTTATTTAGCTCCAAGTTTCTAATATATTAAATTTCTTTTCCATAGATTTTTTCTCATCTACCTGTGCTACTTCTCTGTCTTTTGTATCCATGATATTCAATTTCTTTTTCCTTAATGGCATCTTAGGGTGGTTTTGTTGATAGTATTAATGAGAATTAATAAAGAATAAAAAGTTAGAAAAATTATTTCCCTTTTTTCCCTCTCCTCTCCTCTCCCCTCCTTCTTGAAAAAAATTGTGGTGAACTGTGAATTATATTGTGCTAAATAGAACAAAAGCTAACTATATATAATGCAAGGCCTGAGTTGGGGAAACATGATAAAGGGGCAAAAAAAAGGGGATATGGACTCACAGCATGCAAAAAAAAACTTGGGTCAAGAATGAAATGATTTGCTTTTAGGTGATGGTTGACTAAGTGATATAATGAGAGGAATAATAGAAAAACAGGAAAAAATAAAAAAGTTACTATTGTATTTAGTGGAGCAAGCACTAGATTAAATGGAGAAGCAGGGTTGGGAGCACTGCTAATGAGTTAAAAAAAAGTGAAGTAAAAAACACCCAAAGCACCACAAAGAAAAATTTGAGTCACAAATAAAATAATTTTGTTCATGATTGAGAATTGAATGAGAGAAAAATTAAAGGAGAAAAGAAGAAACTAATATAGAGGGAGAAAAAAGAAAATAGAAAACACAAAAAGAAGAAAAAAGAACAAAAAGACAGAGAGAGAGAGAGAGAGAGTTAAGGGTTTTGGTGTACAACCCTCATAGAGAGAAAGAAAGAAGAAAGAAAAGATAATGGGAGATGTAACACTTATGGGAAGTGTAGTTCAAGGAGAGGAAAGAGTAAGACTGGCAGAGAATTAAATGACCAAATTGGAAGAAAAAGAAAATAATCAAGACAAGATGAGATAATCAAGCAAACAAATATAATAAAATGGAGTAGGTTATAAAGTCTGTGGATTATTCTTCATTTTGAGAGGTTATCTTCTTGCTTTTTCTTTTCTCTCCCTCTTCCTGGTCTGTGAATCTGTACCCCGAGTTCTGCCCCTGTGGCATGCTTAGATAGAGGTTTGCAGTTGATAAGTCTCTATGGCGATGTCATATATTAGGCTTCAGCCTCGTTGGCAGTCGAGGCTCATTAGCATTTGCAGGCTCCAACAATGAGAGAGTCCGTTTTCCCGGAGCCTCTCTCCTAGTCTATCCTTCCTGAATTAGTAGCCTGATGATTCAGCTATGGGGTTGCTGCTGCCTCTGCCTGGAGAGTAAGAGGCTCAAAGAACTGGCAAATCCCCACTCTATCTCCACTCAGTTCAGGGCTCTATCAGTCATAGCCGCTCGCATAATCAGGCGAGTCTGGGAACCAATTGTTTTCTAAGTGCCTTTCTATGTGCCTCTAGGTATGTCCCGAATGCCTCAGCAATCTGTGGGACCACTTTCCGCAGGCTTTTTGCAATTTGTAACCTGTTTTGGATGGGTAGAAGATGCCCTAGTCACTGTTTGTAAAGCAGGAGGACTTACAAGCTGCCAAATCCCTCTTTTTAACATATAGCTCTGAGTATGAAAGCTCTACCAATTAGAGATTGCCCCCACCCCTACATGCATAGCATAGCAAGAGGCACTAAAAAATATTATGCCTCTTGTCTTAGATCACTGACCTGAGAGAGATCTTGTCAGTTAGGGTCGCATAGGTCAGTTGGAAGGCGAGCAGACTGTGGGTTAAGGTAATCCTTCATGGGTCTATTAGCTTGTATGTCTGTGTGAGGCACCCCACCCGCCCGGAGAAGTTCGAGCATAGGAAATCTCACTTTCGCACACTCCCCATGAGCTGCTCTTCAAGGCACAGGGGTGATACTGAGACTCCCGTCACAGTCCATTCAAAGGCCTCTGACTCTGCTCCTCTGTCCAGAACACAGGTTTCCACTCCTGGGGTGCTCGGAGGAATCTCTCGCCCACTATCCACGCTTACCAACCAGGATATTGTGCTGGCCACCTCTCTCCTCTGGTGAGGTGCCATGCTGACCTGGAGAAGTTCAAACATAGGGAATTTTGCTCTTGTGCACTCCCCACGCACTCTTCAAGGTGCAGGGGCAGCACTGAGTCTCTGATTACAGCCCACGCAAAGGCCTCTGACTCTGCCCTTCTGTCCGGGAACACAGGCGCCCACTCTTGGGGTGCTCAGAGGAATCTCTCACCCACTATCCAACCTCACCGACCAGGATATCAGGCCGGCCACCTCTTGCCCTGGGTAAAGTGCCCCGCCCGCTCGGAGTAGTTCGAGCATAGGAAAGTTCGCTTTCGCGCAGCTCTTCAGGGCACAGTGGCGACTCCGAGACTCTAGTTTCAGTCCACACAAAGGCCTCTGACTCTGCCCCTCTGTCTGTTAACACAGGTGCCCACTCGCAGGGCTCTAGGAGGAATCTCTCGCACACTATCCGAGCTCACTGACCAGAAGATTGGGGCCTATGGCTGCTGCACTTGCCTTTCTTTGTCTGGGTTTGGCGCGAGTGTCAGCTTGTGTTGACTGGGTTGCCACAAGCACAATTTTTCTACAGCTTGTACATCCGTGCCACAGTCTGGCTCATACGTTTGTGCCACAGCCAGTTCTATTCACCCTTTGCCTGCCTTAGTTCCTATTTTCTCAGTTCCAAGTGAAAGCAGCCCTTATTTAGGTTAGTGAGGAAGGCTAAGTGTTTCTTTCTCCATCTTATTTCCTTCGGGGTTGATTATATATTTAGTCAATTTTTCGCTGGATTATACCTTTGCGTTCAGTGTGGGACTTCTGGAGGCTTCATGGATAGATTTTTCTGTCTCTGGTTGAAGAACTTGTTGAAATTTTGGGGAGATTTATCAGTACCACTCCTTACGGTGCCATTTCTCTGATGTCACTCAGCATTGGCTATTTTAATTTTGTTGTTTATTTGTATTTTTTCAGGTCGCCTCCAAATTGGAATATGGGAAATCAGATGAATATGAATCACAACACACAAATTGAAGTTATGATAAATACAAAAGGTATATCTGTTGGGGACTGAAATATAAACAGAGTGTTTTTATAGTATGGATATCCAGCGGACAGAGGTGCTGGGTCTAACCACCCATCTCACCTGCCCAGTTAACAAAGAGCTATACCTGATTATTGCTTGTCCCACCCATGTTTTCCGGAGGAGGCTGGAAGCTAGTTTCGTATTGGTGTAAAGTTAGATCTAAATGGTATGGTAGGGGTTGTCTTTGAGTTGTCTTGGAAACAATTGAATTGCTAATGGCCCATGTTTTTTGCCTGAATAAAAAGACGAATGCACTTCTGGGGGCTGCCATTGTATCAGCTTAGGAACGTAGTGACTGTTCGCTGTGTTGTCCTTCTGAACTCATCCTTATGTATACATCTTTAATTCTTTGTCTATCGTTTATTTAATTCCATACCTTTTCCCATTCAAGGACCCCATAATAGACTTGTCGTGGCTGGACTGTGACACTTGCCAGAATGCCTTTCATAAACAAATCAACAAACAATGTTGTGGTTGTTATGTGCTGGTAAGGGTGTGGAAAAAAGGGAACCCTCCTAGACTGCTTGTGGGAATGCAGACTTGTGTGGCCACTCTACAATAAAAACATGGTATTTCCTCAGAAGAGTAAAAATGTAATTACCTTATGACTTTCATTCCACTTTTAGTAATATATCCTATAAACCCCAAAATACCAATTCAAAAGAAGATATGCACCCCTATGTTTATTGCAGCATTGTGTATAATAGCTAATATCAGGAAGCAGCCAAAGTGTCCATCAGTGAATAACTGGATTAAAAATCACTGGTACAATGGAATACTACACAGCCATGAAAAAGAAAACCTTACTTTTTGTGATGGCATGGATGGACCTGGAAATTATTATTTTTTTTTAAATAAATTTTTATTAATGGTAATGGGATGACATTAATAAATCAGGGTACATATATTCAAAGAAAACATGTCTAGATTATTTTGTCATCAGATTATGTTGCAAACCCCTCGCCCAAAGTCAGATTGTCCTCCGTCACCCTCTATCTAGTTCTCTGTGCCCCTCCCCCTCCCCCTAACTCTCTCCCTCCCTCCCTCCCATGTCCTCCCTCCCCCCCCACCCTTGGTAACCACCACACTCTTGTCCATGTCTCTTAGTCTCATTTTTATGTTCCACCAATGTATGGAATCATGTAGTTCTTGTTTTTTTCTGATTTGCTTATTTCACTCCTTATAATGTTATCAAGATCCCACCATTTTGCTGTAAATGATCTGATGTCATCATTTCTTATGGCTGAGTAGTATTCCATAGTGTATATGTGCCACATCTTCTTTATCCAGTCTTCTATTGAAGGGCTTTTTGGTTGTTTCCATGTCTTGGCCACTGTGAACAGTGCTGCAATGAACATGGGGCTACATGTGTCTTCACGTATCAATGTTTCTGAGGTTTTGGGGTATATACCCAGTAGAGGGATTGCTGGGTCATAAGGTAGTTCTATTTGCAGTTTTTTGAGGAACCACCATACTTTCCTCCATAATGGTTGTACTACTTTACAGTCCCACCAACAGTGAATGAGGGTTCCTTTTTCTCCACAGCCTCTCCAACATTTGCTATTACCCGTCTTGTTGATAATAGCTAATCTAACAGGAGTGAGGTGGTATCTCATTGTAGTTTTGATTTGCATTTCTCTAATAACTAATGAAGCTGAGCATCTTTTCATATATCTGTTGGCCATTTGTATCTCTTCCTGGGAGAAGTGTCTGTTCATGCTGGAAATTATTAAAACAAGCCAGGCAGAGAAAATCAAATACCATATAATCTTACTCATATGTGAAATATAATGAGCACAATGGCCTGGGGCACAAAATTGGAACAGAGGTGAGGCCATGAGGAACAAAAAGAAAGCTGTCAGAAAGAATATGAATGAATGGATGGGATCAAGGAAGATGAAAGGATTATCCAATTGAGATAAATGTATCTGCATTTATACCTGTGATATGCAAATTAGCAAAAGGAAACATTTCTAAGTTCTTTCTTTGGTCATAGAAGTAAATTTTATCAACTTAGCAGTTATATAATTTGTAGATTATACATTTGAGATAAATGTATCTGCATTTATACCTGTGATATGCAAATTAGCAAAAGGAAACATTTCTAAGTTCTTCCTTTGGTCATAGAATTAAATTTTATCAAATTAGCAGTTATATAATTTGTAGTGATCTCACTGAATTTCAACTATAAACATAGTTTTAAGTATATCATCATTACTATTATTATAATACAAAATTAAAACAATTAAACAACAATTTCATATTTATTGTTATTTATTTAATTTGAGTTTTTAAAATTTTATTTCAAAAAAAATAAATTTAAGAGGGTGACATTGATTAAAAAGAGTACCACATTTCCCCATGTATAAAACACATTTTTTTTGGAAAAATTTGGGGTCTAAAAACTGGGTGCTGTTTTGTTGATGAGTGTCATTCTGACTTGTGTGAGGTGATATTTCATTGTTTTAATTTGCATTTCTCTAATGATTAATGATGTTGAGCATTTTTTCATATACCTATTGGCCATCTGTATGTCCTCTTTGGAGAAATGTGTATTCATTTCTCTTGTCCATTTTTTAATCTTATTTTTATTAATTTTAATGCAGTGTCATTGATAAATCAGGGTACATATGTTCAGAGAAAACATCTCCAGATTATTTTGACATTTGATTATGTTGCATACCCCTCACCCAAAGTCAGATTGTCTTTTGTCACCTTCTATCTGGTTTTCTTTGTGCCCCTCTCCTCCCCCCACTTTCCTCTCTCCTAACTTGTCCCCTCCCCATCCCCACCCCACTCCTCATTACCATCACATTCTTGTCCATGTCTCTGAGTCTCATTTTTATGTCCCATCTATGTATGCTGGCAAGGATGTGGAGAAAAGGGAACCCTCCTGCACTGCTGGTGGGAATGCAGACTGGTGCAGCCACTGTGGAAAACAGAATGGAGATTCCTCAAAAAATTAAATATCAAACTGCTTTTTGACCCAGTTATTCCACTTTTAGGAATATACCCTAAGAACACCATAGAACTGTTTCAAAAAGAGAAATGCACCCCCATGTTTATTGCAGCATTGTTCACAATAGCGAAGATCTGGAAACAGGCCAGATGTCCATCAGTGGACGAGTGGATTAAAAAGCTTTGGTACATATATACTATGAAATACTATTCAGCCATAAGAAATGATGACATAGGATTATTTATAATAACATGGATGAACCTTGATAACATTATACGGAATGAAATAAGTAAATCAGAAAAAACTAAGAACTATATAAATCCATATATAGATGGGACATAAAAATGAGACCCAGAGACATGTACAAGAGTGTGATGGTTATGGGGAGGAAGGAAAAAGAAGGAGGGGATAGAGGAAGGGGAAGGGCACAAAGAAAACCAGATAGAAGGTGTCGGAAGACAATTTGACTTTGGGTGATGGGTATGCAACATAATCAAATGTCAAAATAATCTGGAGATGTTGTCTCTTAACATATGTACCTTGACTTATCAATGTCGCCCCATAAAAATTAATAAAGAAAACATGTCAGGTAAAAAAAAAACTGGGTGCATCTTATACAGTAGTTGTAGATTTTTTTACTTGCATTTTCTGCTTTTGCACATTGATGAGGAGTTGTATGAATTTTATGATGAATAAAACTGGAGATCAATAACTTTATGTAACACATTTTTTTTTCAAATTTTGGGCCCCAAAATAAAGGTGTGTTTTATCCAAATGAGCATCTTATACATGGGGAAATATGGTTAATAAGTTTTAGGTAAATGTGTTTTCTTTTACTGATTTTAATATATTGTGTTTACATAGATTCTAGTGCCTCCCTGAATGCATCCTTCCCCTCCACTGTGTTCCCCTTAACATACCTCTTGCCCCCCTTACTCCAATGCTCTCCCCCCTTCCCTCCAAGATTTGCTTTTCTGCTTTCTATAACACTGTGTTATGTGAATATAATTTCACCAATCTCCTTCCCTTCTCTGATTCCATCCCATCATCCCCTTTCCCTCTGTCCGCTTTACTCAAAATGGATAAAAGACTTAAATGTAAGTCAAGAAACTATAAGCATCTTAGAAGAAAAAAATAGACAGTAAGCTCTACGACATTGCTTGCAGCAATATATTTGCTGATTTATCTCCATGAGCAAGTGAAATAAAGGACAGGATAAACAAATGGGACTATAGTAAACTAAAAAGCTTTTGCACAGCTAAAGACAATATGAACAGACAATATAAAGACAAACCACACAATTGGGAGAACATATTCGACAATATGTCTGATAAGGGGCTAATAACCAAATTTATAAAGAACTTGTAAAACACAACAACAGAAAGGTAAACAATCTAATCAAAAAAATGGTCAAAATAAATGAATAAACACTTCTCCAAAGAGGACATACTGATGGCCAATAGGCAGATAAAAAATGTTCAACATCACTAGTCATTAGAGAATTGCAAATTAAAACCCCAATGAGATATCACCTCACACCAGTCAGAATGGCAGTCATTAACAAAACAACACATAATAAGTGCTGGTGAGGATGTGGAGAAAAGGGAACCCTCCTGCATTGCTAGTGGAAATGCAGACTGGTGCAGCCTCTGTGGAAAACAGTATGAAGATTCCTCAAAGCATTAAAAATGGAACTGCCGTTGGACCCAGCCACCCACTCTTAGGAATATATCCCAAGAATACCACATCACTGATTCAAAAGAAAAAATGCACCCTTATTTTTATGGCAACATTTTTTACAATAGCCAAGATCTGGAAACAGCTCAGGTGTCTGTCACTGGACGAGTGGATTAAAAAGCAATGGTACATATGCACAATAGAATACTATGTGGCCGTGAATAAAGAAAATTTTACGTTTTGTGACAATATGGATGGACTTGGAGATTATTATTTTAAGTATAATAAGCCGGGCAGAGAAAGAAAAATATCATATGACCTCACTCATTTGAAGAATCCAATGAACAATGTTAACTAGGTAAATGTGTTGATAACATTTAATCTGCTGATTATGTTGAATTCCCATCTTCCAAAGTCAAATTATTTTCTGTCACTGTATATTTGTCTTTCTTTCTTCCCTTCTCCTCACCACATTCCCCACATCATCTTCTCCTAGTAACAACTTCAATTTTATCTATGCCCATAAGCATCAGTATTATATCTCACCAATGTGTGATATAACATAGTTCTTTGTTTTTTCTGATTTACTTATTTTATTCAGTATAATGTTCTCAAGGTTCATTCATGTTGTTCTAAATGGCCCTATGTCATCATTTCTTATGGCTGAATATTATTCATTGTATATATGTACCACTTCTTTTTTATCTAATCTATCAAAAAAATTTTGGTTGTTTTGATGTCTTGGCCACTGTAAATAATGATGAACATGGTGATGCATGTGTCTTTACTACCAATGTTTTTAAGGTTAGATACCTAGTAGAAAGATTGCTGGGTCATATGGTAAATTTATTCTTAATGTTTTGAAGAACACCATAATTTCTGACATAATAATTCTACTAATTTGCATTCTCCTCAGCAGTGAATGATGGTTCCTTTTTCTCCACAACCTCTCCAACACTTGTTATTAATTTTCTTATTAATCATAGCCAATCTAACAGGTGTAAGTTGGTGTGTTGTAGATTTGACTTGCACTTATGAAACATCTAGTTAAGATGAACATCTTTTATCTGTTGGCCATTTGTATGTCCCCTTGGGAGAAGTGTCTGTTCAGGTCCTCTTCCTATGTTTTAATAGGATTATTTTGCTTGTCTATTGATGAGCTTTGTGCTTTGTAAGTTCTTTATATATTTTTGATATTAATCTCTTATCAGAGCTGTTCATGGTAAATATCATCTCCTATTTAGTTGGCTTCCATTTTGTTTTGTTGTCAGTTTGTTTTGTTTCCAGAAGCTTATTAGTTTGATATAATCTCCTTCATTTTTTTTTTTTCTTTACCTTCCATGCCTTTGGGGTCAAATTCAGAAATTGTTCTCTACAGCCAAGGTCCATGAATTTAGTTCCTGTTTTTACTTCAATGTATTTTATTGTTTCAGATCTTATATTTAGGTCTTTGATGCACTTTGAATTAATTTTTGTGGAGGGGGGGCAAACTGTAATCGAGTTTCATTCTTTTGCATGTGGCTTTCCAATTTTCACAACACCATTTATTGAAGAGGCTTTCTTTTCTCCATTGTGTGTTTTTGGCTCCTCTGTTGAAGATGATTTGTTCATATATATGTAGCTTTAATTCTGGGTTCTCAATTCTGCACCATTTGTCTTTATTTTTTTTCTGATAGTACCATGATGTTTGGATTACCATGGCTCTATAGTATTATCTGCTGTGAGGTACTCTGATACTTCCAGCTTCATTCTTTTTTCTCTGGATTGTTTTGGGTATAAGGAATTTTTGAAAATTCTATAAAATCTTAGTGATAATTTTTTCTATTTCTTCAAAAAATGACATTGGTATTTTGATGGGGATTACATTAAATTTGTATATTGCTTTGGGTAATATAGACATTTTAATTATGTTGATTCTTCCAATCCATGAACATAGAATATTTTTCCATTTTATTGTGTCTTTTTTTCAATTTCTTTCAGTAATGCTTTGTATTTTTTAGTATATAGGTCATTCACATCTTGTCTTAAGTTTATTATGAGACCTTTTAAGTTCTTTTGTTTTAATTGTACAATAATTTTTTAAAATTTTATTTTATGAAGTTTCATCATTTGGCATATAAGACATCAATAAACTTTTGTATATTAATTTTGTATCCTGCAATTTAATTGTCTTGGTTTATTGTTTTTAATAGATTATTGGTGGAGTCTTTGGGTTTTTCTATATACAGGCCCATGTCATCTGCAAAAGTGATCCATTTACTTCTTCTTTCCCTATATGGCTGACTTTTATTTCTTTCTCTTGACTGTCTGCTCTAGCTAAAAGTTCCAGAACTATGTTTAATAACAGTGGAGAGAATGGTTAGTATTTTCCTCTTCCTGATTTTAGAGAAAAAACCTTCATTTTCTCATCATTTAGTATTATATTAGTAGATGATTTGTAAAATTTGGACTTTATTATGTTGAGGTATTTTCTTCTATACCCATTTTATTAAGTGCTTTAAAAATAAAGGGAGGTTGTATTGTATGAAATGCTTTTTGTGCATCTATTTATAACATAAATTTTGTTTTTTGTTGCTGTGGTGTATTATGTTGATTGATTTCTGAATATTGAACCATCCTTGTTCTTCTGTCATAAATTCTGCTTGATCTTGAGGCATTATTTTTAATGTATTGTTGTATTTAACTTGCTAGATATTTTGTTTAGGAATTTTTGTATCTGTATTTATTAGAGATATTAGTCTGTAGTTTTATTTTTTTGTGTTGTCTTTGTCAAGTTTTAGTACTAGGGTTATATTGCTCTCATAAAGTCTGTTCAGAAGCATTGCTTCTTTTTCTGTTTTTTTAGAAGACTTTGAGAAGAATAACTACCAAATCTTCTTCGAAAAATTGTAAAAATTCACTTATCTAGTCATCTCGTCCAGGTCTTTTATTTTTAAGGAGGTCTATTTAGGTGTTCTACTTGTTTGTGACTCAGTCTACAAAGATGGTATAGTTGTAGAAATTTATCCATTTCTAATTGGTTGTTGAATTTGGTGGAAAATATTTTTTCATAGTATTTAACTATGGACCTTTGTACATCTGTGATGTCTGCTGTAATTTCTCCTCTTTCATTTCAGATTTTATTTATATGAGTTATTTCTTTCTTTCCATAGTGAGTCTAGCCAAGGGTTTGTAAATTTTATTGATCTTTTTAAGGAACCAACTCTTTGTTGTATTAATTTTTCTATATATTTTTTGTTTTTTGTTTCATTTAGTTCTATTATTATTTTTACTACATCCTTTTTTCTGCTGACTTTGGGTTGCATATTTCTTCTTTATCTGGTTATTTAAGATGTGATATTAGGTTGTTTACTTGGGATCTCTCATGTTTCTTGATATAGGCCTGCAATAATATAAAACCCTCTCTTATTACTGTTTCCACTGTATCTCCAAAATTTTGATACACTGTGTTATCATTTTTGTTTGGATAAATACTTTTTTTAATCTTAGCTTTTATTTCTCCTTTGACCCAGTCATTTTAAGAAGTATGGTGTTTAATGTTTACATTTTGTGGGCTTTTTTACTTTTTTTTTTTTTTTTTTTGCTGGTTAATTCTGATTTCAAAGTCTTGATGTCAGAAAATATTCTTGGTATAATTTCAACCTTCTTCAATTTGTTGGTGTAGTAGTTTTGTGGCAAAATATATGGTCTATTCTTGAGAATGTTCCATGAACACTGGAAAAGAATGTATAATCTGATGTTCTTTGCTGAAATGTCCTATAAATGTTTTTATGTGTATTTAGTCTAGTGTTTTGTTTAAGGCCAATATTCCTTCATTGTTTTGCTGTTTGAATTATCTATCTAACTGTCAATGGTCTGTTGAGTATTCCAAGTATGACTGTTTATATGTTTGTTTGTTTTTGTCTATTTTTATTTTTATATCAGTTAGTAGATGTCCCTGGTTTGGTGCATGTATGTTAATAAGTGTCATATCTTTTTGCTACAATGTCCCTTTTATCATTATGAAGTGTCTATCTTTGCCTCTGGTTACCCTTGTTGTCTTGAAGCTAGTATGGTCAGTTATAATTATAACTACATCTGCATATTTTTGGGTAGTATTTCCTTGGAGAATCAATTTCCAATATTTTACTTTGAGTCTACTTTTGTGTTTGCAGCTTAGATGTGTCTCTTGAAGGTAGCATATAGTTGGGTTTTGCTTTTTGATACAGTCTGCTACTCTATGCCTCTTTATTGGTGAGTTCAGTCCATTTACATTTAGGGTAATTATTGACACTTGAGGATTTCCTGTAGCTATTTTATGCTTTGTTTTTTGGTAGCTCTGTCTCTCATTTGCTTCTGCTTTTTTGTGTTTCTGTCATTTGTTTTCACTTGTTTTTTTTTTTTTAATTATTATTTAATTATTTTATTTTATTTATTCATTTTTAGAGAGGAGAGTGAGGGAGAGAGAGAGACAGAGAAGGAGAGAGAGGAGAGAGACAGAAAGAGAGAAGGGGAGGAGCTGGAAGCATCAACTCCCATATGTGCCTTGACCAGGCAAGCCCAGGGTTTAAAACCAGCAACCTCAGCATTTCCAGGTCGATGCTTTATCCACTGCGCCACCACAGGTCAGGCAATCACTTGGTTGTTTTTTATACTTATTTCCCATGTTTCTTTTTTTTATATGTTTCAGTAGTGCTTTTTCATGTATAGCTACTACCATTAATTTATTAACTAAAAAATGTCATGTGTATAAGAGTCCTTTGTCTTATGGCTTCTGCATGCCATCTTTCTTTACTATTACAGAGTTAAAATTTTATATATAAAATTTGGTTAATTTTTTGGTTATTTATTGCTTTTATTCTTATTTTGATCCTGCCCTTGAAAATTTCTCATAACCTAATATTTTATATATTAACTTCATTTCTAATATTATTCCTACTCTCATCATTTTCTATTGAAAGACATGTTTTTTTAGGATCTGTTTATGTACTAGATAGTCTAATGTAGATCTTGGAGTGTGATGGTATTTTAAATTATGACATATGCTTTTTTATGATACTTTAATTGTACCTTGTGGGATCTAACATTTAATATCCCTTTAAAATGGGGACTAACTTATTTGTAAGCATAACACCTTTGATCTTTTTCTCATTTGGATGGTGTAATTTGTTTGGCATATTATCCCCATTACAATAAATATTTTTCTCCTTTTTCTGCTATCATTTACAAATCAGCCTAGACCATTGTTACTTATTCAAACAGATTTTCACTCATTATTAATTTCTTTTATTTATTTTTTCCATGTAATAGTTATTATATTTTATCATATTTTTGTGAATATATTAAAAATTATGTAAATGTGTAGTTTTTATTATATGTAAATTTTTTCTCAGGATGGTAAACTAAGTCTTTCAAAATATTTGTTAGAAAATTGAGCCTCAAGCTTGAAATTTTTGACGTCCATTACCTGGTTTCTTACTGCTTCCTTCCCTTGAGTTAAATATTTGTTTGTAAGTTTCAATGTTGAGTCCTTCAAAAATTATGCTGAACTTGAGGAGAGAGGGAAAGTGGTATCTAGACCAAAAGTGAACATTGACCTGACCTGAGATACTTAGTGAATGTTTTTTGACATTAAAAATGGGTTTAGGTTTTAGTTTTGATAGAGAACGCCTTAAATGAAAGATTCTTACCTTATGCTTTTGTACAAATCTCAAAATGGGAGAGGACTATGTGATATAAATGTGGAATCTAAATAGACATTAAATGCTTCAGCTTGAAAGCACTATATAATTTCTAGTCTTCAGTTTGACATAAAAGGAACTGAGCCACTTGAGTTTGAATAAAGTGTACTGGTCATAAGCAAGAATTGTCATTATTTTTTCTGAGCTGAATAGTCCTTCTGTGTCCTAAATAATTCTAAAGAGAGTGAGAGTCTGTCAAAATACTGCTGAGATTGAATTGTCTATCAGTTGTAACAGGTGGATTTAATTAATTATTTATTATTTTTTTAAAAAAGGAAAAAAATAGTTGCTAGCCTTGGACTGCACTAGTAACAATTCATACCAATTACACTAGGATATGATATTATTTTAGACATCTTCTCTTCAGAAAAACATTGAGAATCCTTTAGTGATAAACTACTATTGACATGGATTTATAACCCATATTCCAATGCTGCAGTAACTTTTTGTTGACCTTATGTTGAGTTTCTATAGTAGTTTTGAAAGGAATATATTTTTATCTTTCAATCTCCACATTCTCTAATATCTTTGTGTGGAGGCTTCAGGGAATAAGTCAATGTAAGTTTCTCCATTCCAGAAAGATTCACATATCTTTCTCTGGTTTATGTGTTGTAGAACACATGGTAATATTTCTACAAAAAGAAGAGCTTCTAGTTATCAAACCCCATGCTTTTTGTAAAGTTAGTATTTACAAGAAAGTAAACCTGAATTCATCAGAGTCACACAAAGTTGAAATAAATTATCAAGAAAGACCATGAGTAGCAGAGAGAAGCTATAGGGATGCATACATTTGGGAAATGAGAAAATAGGTCTTTGATCTGTGCTTAATGAAGAGAGCTCTCTAGACATATTACTTAAGGCTGATTGGATAGTGAATTAAAATGCCTGCATTTGTATTTCCCCATGAATGACTGTTGTACAATAAATGCTTTTGAAAAGAAATCTCTATGGTTTATTTTTCTCTTAAACTGAACACTTTGAATCTCAGGACAAGATATTTCAGTTTTGTGGCTTCATTGTTTGAGTTGTCACAAAATGGGATGGAAAAGAAATAATTGCTCTTTACAAGTTAGTAAACTGTGGGGATTTCATTTGGAATTGTAAAGAGTTCAAAATAGTCAAGGGAAAAATGGCAGATAGACACCTGAATAGGGTTTAGGCAGTTCATGAAAGACATGGGCATTGATTTGAAAGGATTTTCCTTTTATAGATACAAAGCCTAAGCTTTGAGGACCTCAATGAATAGTCAGAAAAATATCCATGCTATTGCTCTGTGCTTCTGGCTGAATTCAGTGTTCGCATCCATCCTCAAGACAAATTTATAGCTAGTTCTGTATGGCACATAAACTGCTTTCAAAATAAATTAAAAAGGTAAAATTACATTGAACAAGTAGTTGTTTTAAAAAAATATTTATTACCACCTTGTCACCAAGTAGGACATTGACTGAATTAAATTGCTTGTTTTCAAACACTTGTGTGGAAATTTATCATATGCAGACCAGCTCAAATAGATGAAAATTATTTTTTGTTTCCAGAAACAAAATATTAGATAGCTTTTATTTTAATTTGAATACTATTGACCCAGGTTAACATACTTATACAGGTTTTCGATACCCAATTCTACAACACATCTCTGTATACCATATGGTATGTTAACCCTTCAAAGTCAGTCTGTCCATAAGTATCAACTCTATAACAGCCTCCACCTCCCCCTACCCCTGGTAATTTTCACACTGTTGTCTATGTCCATGAGTTTTTCTTCTGTTCTTTTTTGATCTATCCTTTCATCTCCTTCACCTAAGCCCCACCCCTAGAAATCAGTCAGCCAACTCTCTATGTATAAGTCTGTCTGTTTTGCTTATTAGTAAATTTTGTTCATTAGATTTCACATATAAGTGAAATCATATGGTACTTTTCTTCCTCTCACTCACTTATTTCACTTAGCATAATGATCTCCAAGTTTATTCATGGTGTTGTAAAAGGTAATATTTCTTCCTTTCCATGGCCACATAGTATTTCATTGTGTAAATGTGTCAAAGATTATCCACTGTATTGATGAGAGCTTGGGCTCTTTCCAGATCTTTGTTGTTGTAACTAATGCTGCAATGAACATAGGTGTGCATGTATTATTTTCAATAGTGTTTGATATTCTAAAATATATTCCCAAAAGTGAAAGTGTTGGGTCAAAAGGCAATTTTATTTTTAATTTTTTGAAATAATTTCATATTGCATTTCACAGTGACTGCACCAATCTGCATTCCCACTAACAGTGTATGCGTTCCCTTTTCTTCACATCCTCACAAGCATTTGTTGTTTGTTGACTTATTTTCTTATTTTAATTTATAATTTATTGTGTTGTCATGGTTTCAAATTCCCACTCAATATAACACCCTCTTCCAACCACATTGTACATCCATGCCTCAAACAAAGTTTTTTTCCACCCCCAATCCCTGTTTTGTCCCCCTTTCCTTACCTCCCTTGCCATTTTCCCTCTGGCTATTAATACCCTGTTTTCTTCATACATGTTTTATATCTATATGATTTTGGCTAATCCTTTCCCCTTCTTTGGTCCAGTTTCTTTTTCCTCCATTCTTCTGACAGCTGTCCTCCTCTCTTTCTATTTTGTTCTTCATTTTATTGAATTCACTAGACTTCACATATAAGTGAGATTATATGTTATTTGTCTCTGATTGGTTTATTCTTTAGCACAATAATTTCCAGGTATGACCAGGATATCACAAAAGTTAAGACTTTTTTTTACACACTTGTCATATTTCATTGTGTAAATGTATCACAGCATTTTTTATCCACTCATTCACTAATGGACTTTTGGGCTGTTTCCAGATCATGGCTATTACAAACAATGCTGCAATGAACATGAGGGTGCATGTCTTCTTTTGAATTAGTGTTTTGGGATTCATAGTATATATTCTTACAAGTGGGATAGCTGGGTAATAAGTCAGTATTATTTTTAACTTTTTGAGAAAATGCCATACTGTTCTTCAAAGTGGCTGAACAAATCTACATTCCCTCAAGCAGTGCAGGAAAGTTCATTTTTCTCCATACTCTAGCCATCACTTGTTGCTTGTTAATTTGTTAATGAAAACTATTCTGGTCGGAGTGAGGTGATATCTCATTGTGGTTTTAATTTCCATTTTTGTGGTGATTAGTAATCTTTTATATGCCTATTGTCCATGTGTATGTCCTCTTTGGAAAAGTGTCTCCTCAAGTCCTTTGCAAATTTTTAATTAAACTGTTTGTCTTCCTGGGGTAAAGTTTTACAAGTTTTTTATAACTTTGGGTTATTAAGAACTTTATCAGTTTTTAAGTAATATCAGATAACTATTATCAAATGCATTGTTGAATATGTTCTCCTACACATTAGGTTTTCTTTTTATTTTGTTAATGGTGTATTTCTCTGTAAAAATATTTTTAGTATGATATAGTCCCATCTGTTTATTTTGTCCCTTATTTCACTTACTTGAGGAAATATACTGGCAAAATTATTGCTACAGAGACTTTTGAAAGTCTACTGACAATATTTTCTTTTTGAAGTTTTATGGTTTTGTGACTTACATTTAAGTTTTTTTTTTCTATTTGGAGTATTTTTATGTATGTAAGTTGGTGGTCAAGTTTCATTTTTTATTGCCACTACCTGTCCAATTTTCCCACCAATATTTATTGAAGAGACTGTCTTTGTTCCATTTTATATTCTTGCCTCTTTGTCAAATATTAATTGACTATAAAAACATAAGTTTATTTCTAAATTCTCAATTCTGTTCCATTGATCTATATGCCAGTACTAAGCTGTTTTGATTACAATGACCTTGTAAGATAGACTTACTGTCAGGAAGTGTGATACCTCCCACTTTCTTCTTCATTTTCTAGATTGCAGAGGCTAATCGTGTTCTTTTTTTTGTTCTGTATAAATGTTTGGAATATTTATTTTAGATCTACGAAGTATGCCATTGATAATTTAATAGAAATTGCATTGAATTATAGATTGCTTTGGAGAATGTGAACACTTAAATGATGTTAATTCTCCTTACCCACAAGTAGGGTATATAATTTTATATCTTTGCATCTTTCTTTAATACTTTATTCAATGTCTTATAAATTTCTAAATATAAATCTTTTTCCATCATAGTTAAATATATGCTTTTTACTAAAATTTTATTTAAAATATTAAATTGAATGAATTGACATTGATCAGTAAGAGTACATAGGTTTGAGGTAAACATTTCTATAGCATTTGAACTGCTGATTATGTTGTATACCATCACCCAAAATCAAATTATTTTTTAGTCATCTTATAGTTGTCATCATACACTCTTTCCTCCACCTCTCCCAAAAATTCTACTTCTTGACATTCCCTCCCTCTGATAACTGCTTCACTCTTATGTATGTCCATGGGTCTCAGTTTCATTATTCCAACTATGTTTGAAATAATACAATTCTTTTTATGACTTACTAGTTTCACTTAAGATAATGTCCTCAAGTTCCATCCATGTTGAAGTATGTTTAAGTAAAAGTCACTATGTTATCATTTCTTATGGCTGAGTAATATTCCATTGTATATATGTACCACCTCTTTTTAATCCAATCCTCTATCAAGAATACTTTGGTTGTTTCCATCTCTTGAGCACTGTGAACATGGAGGTGCATATATCTTTACATAGGAATGTTTTCGTGTCTTTGGAGTAAACAGTAGAGGGATTTCTGGGTTATATAGTAGTTTTATTCTTATTTTTTTTTAAGTTAGAAAATACTCATACTTTCTTCCATAATGGTTGTATTATTTGCATTCCCACCAGCGATAAGTAAAGTTTTGTGTTTTTTTATCTCAACAGCTTCTCCAACACTTTTTATTACCTGTGTTGTTAGTAATAGGCAATATAACTGGTGTGATGTGTTATTTAATTATACTTTTCATTTGCATTTCTTGAATAGCTAGTGAAGGTGAGCATTTTTTCATATATCTGTTGACCATTTATATGTCCTCTTTTTTTTTTTTTTTTTTTTCTTTTTTTTTTTTTTTCATTTTTCTGAAGCTGGAAACAAGGAGAGACAGTCAGACAGACTCCCGCATGCGCCCGACCGGGATCCACCCGGCACGCCCACCAGAGGCGATGCTCTGCCCAGCAGGGGGTGATGCTCTGCCCATCCTGGGCGTCGCCATGTTGCTACCAGAGCCACTCTAGCGCCTGAGGTAGAGGCCACAGAGCCATCCCCAGCACCCGGGCCATCTTTGCTCCAATGGAGCCTTGGCTGCGGGAGGGGAAGAGAGAGACAGAGAGGAAAGCGCGGCGGAGGGGTGGAGAAGCAAATGGGCGCTTCTCCTGTGTGCCCTGGCCGGGAATCAAACCCGGGTCCTCCGCACGCTAGGCCGACGCTCTACCGCTGAGCCAACCGGCCAGGGCCTATATGTCCTCTTGAGTGAAGTCTGTTCAGGTCCTCACCCCATTTTTAAGTGGAACGTTTGCTTGTCTGTTGCTAAACTTTGTGAGTTCTTTATTTATATTGGATATTAACCTCTTACCAGGGCTGTTGTTTACAATTATCATATCCTATTTTGTTGACTACTTATTTGTTTTTTTTGTTTTTTTTTTTTGTTTTTGTTTTTGTTTTTTTACATATTACATTTTATTTATTTATTTTTTACAGAGACAGAGAGCGAGTCAGAGAGAGGGATAGACAGGGACAGACAGACAGGAATGGAGAGATGAGAAGCATCAATCATTAGATTTTCATTGCGGGTTGCAACACCTTAGTTGTTCATTGATTGCTCTCTCACATGTGCCTTGACCGCGGGCCTTCAGCAGACCAAGTAACCCCTTGCTGGAGCCAGCAACCTTGGGTTCAAGCTGATGGGCTTTTTCCTCAAACCAGATGAGCCCGCACTCAAGCTGGCGACCTCGGGGTCTTGAACCCGGGTCCTTGGCATCCCAGTCCGATGCTCTATCCACTGCGCCACCGCCTGGTCAGGCCTACTTATTTGTTTTGTTGTCACATTGTTTGGCTGTGCAGAAGCATTTAGTTTGATATAGTCCCATTCATTTGTTTTTGCCTTTATTTCCCTTGCCTTAATTGTAAAATTCATAAATTGTTTTCTATGGTAAAGGTCTATAAGTTTAGTACCTATGTTTTCTTCCATGTAATTCACTGTTTTAGATCTTATGTTTAGTTCTTTGATCTATTTTGAATTAATTTTTGTGCAGGAGAAAAACTGTATTTAAGTTTTATTCTTTTGCATGTGGCTTTCAAATTTTGCCAGCACAATTTATTGAAGAAACTCTATTTTTTCCAATGTGTGTTTTTGGCTCCTCTCCTGAATATTATTTGTCCATATATATGTGATTGTATTTCTGGGCTCTAGGTTCTATTCTATTTGTATGTGTGTCTATTTTTTTGTGTGAATACCATGCTGTTTTGAATATAATGGCTCAGTAATATAATTTAAAGTCAGATAATGTGATGCCTGTGACTTCATTCTTTTTCTTCTGGATTTCTTTGGCTATTTAGTGTATTTTTATGTTTCCATACAAACTTGGTAATTTGTTGCTCCATTTCTTTAAAAAATGACATTGGCATTTTGATGGAGATTGCATTAAATTTCTCTATTACTTTGGGCAATATGGCCTTTTTAACTATGTTGATTCTTCCAATCCATGAACCTAAATATTTTTATATTTCAATGTGCCTTTTTAAACTTCTTTTTATAATGCTTTGAAAGTTTTAATATATAGGTCATTTACATTCTTTCTTAAGTTTATTCCTAGATATTTTTCCAAATGTAAAATGAATTTTTTTTTTTAGTTCATTCTTTGAAGTTTTATAATTTCCATAAAGGAAACTAATAGACTTTTTATATTGATATTGTATCCTCCAACTTTACTGTATTGAGAAAATGTTTCTAATAGATTTATGGTGAAGTCTTTGAGGTTTTGTACATACAAGATGATGTCATCTGCAAAGAGTGATACCTTAACTTCTTTCCTGATATGGATGACTTTTATATCTTTCTCTTGCCTGTTTGCTCTGGTTAAAATTTCAGAACTATGTTAAATAAGAGTGAATAGAGTGGGAGACCTTTTCTTGTTTCTGATTTTAGAGAAAAAGTCTTTATTTTTTCCCCATGCAGTATAACATTAGCTGATAATTTATCATATATGGCCTTTATTATGTTTAGTTACTTCCCTTCTATTACAATTTTATTGAATGTTTCAACATGAAGGGATGTTGTGTCTTACTGAATGCCTTTTCTGCAACTATTGATAGGATCATAATTTTTGTTCTTTCTTAGATTTGTGGTGTATTACATTTGTTGATTCCTGTATGTTGACCATCCTGATTCTCCTTGAATAAATCAAACTTAATTGTAATGCATTTTTTAATGTGTTGTTGTATTCAGTTTGCTAGTATTATTTTTTAGGATTTTTGCATATGTACTTATTAGAGATATTGGTTTGTAGATTTCTTTATTTTTTATTTTTTGGTTGTTGTTGTTGTGCTTGCCAGGATTTGGTCAAGTTTACAATAGCTTTATTAAATGTAAATAGGCAATATTTATTCTTCTTCAATTTTTTGAAAGACTTTCAAATGATAGGTACCAAACCTTCTTTGAATGTTTGGTAGAGTTCAGCAGTGCAGCCTGAACTTTTTTTTGGGTAACATATATTATTGATAGCTACTTTTTAAATTGTTCTTGATTTTAATTTATTGTGTATACATAGATTCAAGTGTCCCACTAAATATATTTTTCCTCCACTCCCTTGTGCCACATAACACTCCCCTGCCCCCTCCTCCCCAATGCCATTCCATCTTCCTTCCAAGACTTGCTTTTCTGCTCTCTATAACACTGTTATTTATATATAATTTTAGTAAACTCTTCCCCTTTTCTCATCCCAACCTCTCATCCACTTTCCCTCTAACCACTTTCCCTCTGGTCCCTTTGATCATGCCTCTGCCTCTATTTTATTCCTCAGTTCACAGTGTTTATTATATTTCTCAAATGAGTGAGGTCATATGATATATTTCTTTCTCAATCTGGATTATTTCACATATCATATTAGTTTCCAAAGCCATCTATGTCATTGCAAAAGGTAAGAATTCTTTTTCATAGCTGCATAGTATTCCATTGTGTATATGTACCACTGCTTTTTAATCCACTTCTCTACTGATGGACACTTGGGCTGTTTCTAGATTTTGGTTATTGTAGACAATGCTGCAATAAACATGGGGGTGTATATTTTCCTTTGAATCAGTGATTTGGTATTCTTAGAATATATTTCTAAAAGTGAGATAGCTGGGTCAATAGACAGTTTTATTTTTAATATTTTGAGGAATATCCATACTATTTTTCACAGTGGCTGCACTAGTCTGTGTTCCCACCAACAGTGCAGGAGGGTTCCCTTTTCTCCACATCCTTGCCAGAATTTATTATGTGTTTTTTTGTTGCTGTTGTTGTTAATGAGCACCATTTTGATAGGTATGAGGTCATATCTCATTGTGGTTTTAATTTGTATTTCTCTAATGATTTGTAATGTACATTTTTTATATGCCTATTGACAATCTGTATGTTATCTTTGGAGAAACATCTATTCATTTCTTTCGCCCATTTTTTTATTGGAATATATACCTTTCTGTTGAGTTTTACAAGTTCTTCATAAATTTGGTTATTAACCCCTTATCAGACATATTGTCGAATATGTTCTCCCATTACGTGGTTTGTCTTTTATTTTGTTTATACTTTTTTTAACTGTGCAAAAACTTTTTAGCTTGATATAGTCCCATTTGTTCATTCTGTCCTTTATTTCACTTGCCCGTGGAAATAATCCAGCAAAAATATTGCTATGAGATATATTGAAGAGTTTACTGCCTATGTTTTTTTCCAAGATGTTTATGTTTTCAAGATTTACATTTAAGTATTTTATCAATTTTGAGTTTATTTTTGTGAATGGTGTAAGTTGGTGTTCTAGTTTAATTTTTTTGTGTGTACCTGTCCAATTTTCCTGACACTAATTTATTAAAGAGAGAGACTGTCTTTACTCCACTGTGTGCTCTTACCTCCTTTGTCAAATATCAATTTACCATAAAGGCATGTATTTATTTCTGGGTTCTCTGTTCTGTTCCATTGATCTGTATACCTGTTCTTATGCCAATACCAAGCTATTTTGATTACTATGGCCTGTAGTATAACTTCATATTAGGGGTTGTTATACTTTCCACCTTTCTTCTGTTTGAAGATTGCTGAGGGTATTTGTGTTATTTTTGATTCAATATAAATTTTTTGCAATATTTGTTTTATTTTTGAAGTGTGCCATTAGTATTTTAATAATATTTGCATTGAATTTATAGATTGCTTTCAGTAATATAGACATTTTAATGATGTTTATTTTTCCAATGCATGAACACAGTATATGTTTCCAATTGTTTGTATCTTTCTTAATTTGTTTTCAATGTCTTATAATTTTCTGAGTACAAGTCTTTTACCTCCTTGGTTAAATATACTCCTAAGTACTTTACTTTTTTTGTTTCAATATTAAAGGGGATTGTTTCCATAATTTCTCTTTCAGACAGTTTATTATTGGTGTATAAAAATGCTTCTGATTTCTGAGTATTAATTTTATATCCTGCCACCTTGCTGAATTCATTTATCAGGTCCAGTATTTTTTGACTGAGACTTTAGACTTTTTCATGTACAGTGTCGTGTCATTAGCAAATAATGATAGTTTTACTTCTTTTTTTAATTTGAATTACTTTTATTTCTTCTTTTTGTCTGATTGCTTTGGCTCAAACATCCAAAAGTATGTTGAATAAGAGTGACTCTACTATTTCTTTTTTTTAATTCTTTTTTTTATTATTATAATTTTATTTTTTTAATGGGGTGACATCAATAAATCAAGACACATATATTCAAAGATAACAAGTCCAGGTTATTTTGTTGTTCAATTATGTTGCATACCCATCACCCAAAGTCAGATTGTCTTCTGTCACCTTCTATTTAGTTTTCTTTGTGCCCCTCCCCCCCCCGTAATCACCACACTCTTACCAATGTCTCTTAGTTTCACTTTTTTTTTTTTATAATTTTATTTTTTTAATGGGGTGACATCAATAAATCAGGATACATATATTCAAAGATAACAAGTCCAGGTTATCTTGTCGTTCAATTATGTTGCATACCCACCACCCAAAGTCAGATTGTCCTCCGTCACCCTCTATCTTGTTCTCTCTGTGCCCCTCCCCCTCCCCCTTTCCCTCCCCCATTCCCCCCTCCCCCCCGTAACCACCACACTCTTATCAATGTCTCTTAGTTTCACTATTATGTCCCACCTACGTATGGAATAATACAGTTCCTGTTTTTTTCTGATTTACTTATTTCGCTTCGTATCATGTTATCAAGATCCCACCATTTTGCTGTAAATGATCCGATGTCATCATTTCTTATGGCTGAGTAGTATTCCATAGTGTATATGTGCCACATCTTCTTTATCCAGTCATCTATTGATGGGCTTTTTTGTTGTTTCCATGTCCTGGCCACTGTGAACAATGCTGCAATAAACATGGGGCTGCATGTGTCTTTATGTATCAATGTTTCTGAGTTTTGGGGGTATATACCCAGTAGAAGGATTGCTGGGTCATAAGGTAGTTCTATTTTCAGTTTTTTGAGGAACCACCATACTTTCTTCCATAATGGTTGTACTACTTTACATTCCCACCAACAGTGTATGAGGGTTCCTTTTTCTCCACAGCCTCTCCAACATTTGTTATTACCTGTCTTGTTAATAATAGCTAATCTAACAGGTGTGAGGTGGTATCTTATTGCAGTTTTTATTTGCATTTCTCTAATAACTAAAGAAGATGAGCATCTTTTCATATATCTGTTGGCCACTTGTACTTCCTCCTGGGAGAAGTGTCTGTTCATGTCCTCTTCCCATTTTTTTATTGGATTGTTTGTTTGTTTGTTGTTGAGTTTTATGAGTTTTTTGTATATTTTGGATATTAGGCCCTTATCTGAACTGTTGTTTGAAAATATCATTTCCCATTTAGTTGGCTTTCTGTTTATTTTGTTATCAGTTTCTCTTGCTGAGCAAAAACTTCTTAGTCTGATGTAGTCCCATTCATTAATTTTTGCCTTCACTTCTCTTGCCATTGGAGACAAATTCATAAAATGCTCTTTAAAACACAGGTCCACCTAGCGTGCGGAGGACCCGGGTTCGATTCCCGGCCAGGGCACACAGGAGAAGCGCCCATTTGCTTCTCCACCCCTCCGCCGCGCTTTCCTCTCTGTCTCTCTCTTCCCCTCCCGCAGCCAAGGCTCCATTGGAGCAAAGATGGCCCGGGTGCTGGGGATGGCTCTGTGGCCTCTACCTCAGGCGCTAGAGTGGCTCTGGTCGCAACATGGCGACGCCCAGGATGGGCAGAGCATCACCACCTGGTGGCCACAGCGTCGCCCCTGGTGGGTGTGCCGGGTGGATCCTGGTCGGGCGCATGCGGGAGTCTGTCTGACTGTCTCTCCCTGTTTCCAGCTTCAGAAAAATGAAAGAAAGAAAGAAAAAAAAATTAAAAAAAAATTAAAAAAACAACAACAACAACAAAAAAAACCCAGGTCCATGAGTTTAGTACCTATGTCTTCTTCTATGTACTTTATTGTTTCAGGTCTTATGTTTAGCTCTTTGATCCATTTTGAGTTAATTTTAGTACAGGGGGAGAAACTGTAGTCCAGTTTCATTCTTTTGCATGTGGCTTTCCAGTTTTCCCAGCACCATTTATTGAAAAGGCTTTCTTTTCTCCATTGTATGTTCTTGGCCCCTTTATCAAAAATTATTTGACTATATATATGTGGTTTTATTTCTGGACTTTCTATTCTGTTCCATTGGTCTGAGTGTCTACTTTTCTGCAAATACCATGCTGTTTTGATTGTCGTGGCCCTATAATATAGTTTGAAGTCAGGTATTGTAATGCCCCCAGCTTCATTCTTTTTCTTTAGGATTGCTTTGGCTATTCGGGGTTTTTTATAGTTCCATATAAATCTGATGATTTTTTGCTCCATTTCTTTAAAAAATGTCATTGGAATTTTGATGGGAATTGCATTAAATTTGTATATTGCTTTGGGTAATATAGCCATCTTGATTATATTTATTCTTCCTAACCAAGAACAAGGAATATTCTTCCATCTCATTATATCTTTCTCGATTTCTCTTAACAATGGTTTATAGTTTTCATTATATAAGTCCTTTACATTCTTTGTTATGTTTATTCCTAAGTATTTTATTTTTTTTGTTGCAATTGTGAAGGGGATTATTCTTTTGAGTTCGTTCTCAGTTGTTTCATTGTTGGCATATAGAAAGGCTATTGACTTCTCTATGTTAATTTTGTATCCTGCGACCTTACTGTATTGGCTTATTGTTTCTAGTAGTCTTTTTGTGGATTCTTTGGGGTTTTCGATGTATAGGATCATATCATCTGCAAAAAGTGATACCTTTACTTCTTTTCTGATATGGATGCCTTTTATTTCTTTGTCTTGTCTGATTGCTCTGGCTAGAACCTCTAGTAACACATTAAATAAGAGTAGAGAGAGTGGACAACCCTGTCTTGGTCCTGATTTAAGGGGGAAAGCCTTCAGTTTAGTGCCATTTAATATGACGTTATTTGATGGTTTATCATATATGGCCTTTATCATGTTGAGATATTTTCCTTCTATACCCATTTTGTTGAGAGTCTTAAACATAAAATTGTGTTGTATTTTATCGAAAGCCTTTTCTGCGTCTATTGTTAAGATCATGTGGTTTTTGTTCTTTGTTTTGTTGATATGGTGTATTACGTTAACCGTTTTCCGTATGTTGAACCATCCTTGAGATTCTGGGATGAATCCCACTTGATCATGATGTATTATTTTTTTAATATGTTGTTGTATTCGATTTGCTAGTATTTTGTTTAGTATTTTAGCATCTGTATTCATTAGAGATATTGGTCTGTAGTTTTCTTTTTTTGTGCCATCCTTGCCTGGTTTTGGTATGAGAGTTATGTCGGCCTCATAAAATGTGTTTGGAAGTATTGCTTCTTCTTCAATTTTTTGGAAGACTTTGAGTGGAATAGGAACCAAGTCTTCTTTGAATGTTTGATAAAATTTGCTGGTATAGCCGTCAGGGCCTGGACTTTTATTTTTGGGAAGGTTTTTAATGGTTTTTTCTATTTCTTCTCTAATAGGTCTGTTACAGAAAGTCTACTATTTCTTATGCTGGCTTTTAGTTGCCTTTGTTCTTCTTGTAGTACCTTAAGATGTGATGTTAGGTTTTTTACTTGAGATCACTCTTGTTTCTTTACATAAGCCTGTAATGATGTAAACTTCCCTCTTAGTACTGCTTTCACTGCATTTCAGAAATTTCGATATATCATGTTGTCATTTTCATTTATTTGTATATATCTTGATTTTTGCTTTTATTTTTTCTTTGACCTAGTCATATTTTAGAAATATCTTGTTTAATTTCCATATTTTTATTGTTTTTTATATATTTTTTGCAGTTGTGTTCTAATTTCAAAGCCTTATGATAAGAAAATATATTTTGTTATAAATTTAATCATTTTGAATTTGTTGATGTAAATTTTGTGGCCCAACATATGGTCTTTCCTTGAGAATATTCCATGAACACTGGAGAATAATGTATAATCTTATATTTTGAGAGGAAATGGCCTATTAATAGCTATTATGCCATTTTGGTCCATTGTGTCAGTTAAGGCCAGTATTTTTTATTGTTTTTGTATTTGGATGATCTATCTAAGGACATTAATGTTGTGTTGACTTATTTAAGTATGATTGTGTTTTTGTCTCCTATATTTTGATCATTTAGTAGATGTCATATGTAATTAGAAGCCCCCTTGTTTGCTGCATAAATATTAAGAAATTTTATGTCTTTGTGATAAAATATCCTTTTTTATCTTGTGAAATGTCCATCTTTGTCTCTCTTACCTTTGTTGTCTTGATATCAGCATTGGCAGACAGTATGGCTATACCTGCTTTTCTTCAGATATTATTTGCTTGGAGAATCATTTTCCAAACTTTCACTTTGTCTACTTTTGTCCTCGAAGCTTAGACATGTCTCTTGAAGGTGGCATATGGTTGGGTTTGGCTTTTTTTCTTGTGACAGAGACAAACAAGACAGAAAGAGAGAGAGATAGAAACAGGAAGAGAGTGAGATGAGAAGCTTCAATTTTTATTGCAGCATCTTAATTGTTCATTGATTACTTTCTTTTTTGTGCCTTGACTCTGAGGCTACAGCAGACTGATTCCTTGCTCAAGCCAGCGACCTTGGGCTCAATCTGGTGAGCCTTTCTCAAACCAGATGAGACCCTGCTCAAGCTGGCAACCTCAAGGTTTCAAACCTTATTCCTCATCCCAGTCTGACACCCTATCCATTGTGCCACCACCTGGTTTGGCTGGGTTTTGCTTTTAATCCAATTTGTTATTCTGTGCCATTTTATTGGTGAGTTCAGTTCATTTACATTTAGGGTAATTATTGACAGTTGAGGATTTTCTAAAGCAGTTTTATATTTTGTTTTTTGGTAGCTCTATGTCTTGTTTGGTTTTTCTCTTTGGTGTTTCTTTTATTTGCTTTTGTTTGGTGAATTTTCATATTTATTTCTCTTCTTTCTTCTTCTATTTATTTTGTTTTGTATTTTTCCGAGGTTAGAAGCAAGGAGGCAGTCAGACTTTAACATGCGCTCGACCGGAATCCACCTGGCATGCCTACCAGGGCGCGATGCTCTGCCCTTTAAGGACTCCTTTGCCACTGGAGCCATTCTAGTACCTTAGGCAGAAGCCATGGATCCGACCTCAGTGCCTCTGCCAACTTTGCTCCAATGGAGCTTTGGCTGTGGGAAGGGAAGACAGAGACAGAGAGGAAGGAGTAAGGGAAGGGTGGAGAAGCAGAAGGGCATTTCTTCTGTGTGCCCTGAATGGGATCAAACCGGGGATTTCCACAAGCCAGGCCAATGCTCTACTGCTGAGCCAACCAGCCAGGGCCATGTTTCTTTTTCTTTAAAGCTATGTATTTCATACTGATTATTTTTCATAAGTGAATATCATTGGGCTATTATGAGAAAAATGTTGATATGTACAAGAGTCTTTTGTCTTATGAATGTTTTTGAACTACTTCCTTCTTTGCTACTATAGGTCTTTATCCTTTCCCTTTTTATGTTGTTTTTGTCACAGATTATCCTTGTTTGCATTGGGACCTTGCTGGAGCTTTTACTTGTAGTTTTGATTTGTTTTTTTGTGTGTGTGTGTGTCTTTTGAATAAGCCACTTTAATATTTCCTGCAATAGGAGATTTCTGATGATAAATTTCCTCAACTTCTGTATAACTGCAAAAATTTTTACTTCTTTATATTTGAAGGATATTTTTGATGGATATATTATTTTTGGCTAGTAATTCCTCTCTTTTGGTACTTTAAATGTTTGGGTCCCCTCTCTTCTGGCTTGTTGAGTTTCTTCTGAGAAGTCTGATGATAAGCTAATAGGCTTTTTTTATATGTTATATTCTTCTTTTCTCTAGCAGCCTTAATGGTTTGTTTTTGTCATTAATTTTTGACAATTTTATTAAGATGTGTCTTGTAGTAGGTCTGTTTTGTTTGAGGTAACTTGAATTTTTGTTTGCATTTTGGATTTGATTATGTAACTTTTTCCATAAGCTGGTGAAATTCTCATACATTACTTGTTTAAATAGACTCTCCATTCCCTTCTCTCTCTATTCTTTTTTTTTTTAATTTTTTTTTATTTTTTAATTTTTATTTATTTATTTATTTATTTTTAATTTATTCATTATAGAGAGGAGAGGGAGAGACAAAGAGAGGGACAGAGAGAGAGAGAGGAGAGACAGAAGGGGGGAGGAGCTGGAAGCATCAACTCCCATATGTGCCTTGACCAGGCAAGCCCAGGGTTTCGAACCGGTGACCTCAGCATTTCCAGGTTGATGCTTTATCCACTGTGCCACCACAGGTCAGGCTCTCTCTCTATTCTTATAATATACCCATTATTATTTTATTGCTCTTTCTGACAGAGTCAGACAATTCTTGTAGAGTTCTCTCAGCTTTTCTTAATTCATGTCTCTCATCTACTTTCTGTAGCATGTGTACTTGCCTATCTTTGATGTCACTGATTTGTTTCCCTCTATAGGGCTTGTTCTACTGGGTAAATTGCTACCTCAGTCTTTTTTTTCAAGTATTGAGTTTTTTATTTCTGTTTTTTTTTTTTTTTTTTATTTTTCTGAAGCTGGAAACGGGGAGAGACAGTCAGACAGACTCCTGCATGCGCCCGACCGGGATCCACCCGGCACACCCACCTGGGGTGTCGCTCTGCCGTGACCAGAGCCACTCTAGCGCCTGGGGCAGAGGCCAAGGAGCCATCCCCAGCGCCCGGGCCATCTTTGCTCCAATGGAGCCTTGGCTGCGGGAGGGGAAGAGAGAGACAGAGAGGAAAGAGGGGGGGTGGAGAAGCAAATGGGTGCTTCTCCTATGTGCCCTGGCCGGGAAACGAACCCGGGTCCCCCGCATGCCAGGCCGACGCTCTACCGCTGAGCCAACCGGCCAGGGCCTTATTTCTGTTTTTAAATTTCAATTTTTTTGGTGACCTCATTAAGTTGCATATTTTGGGTTTTTTTGTATCTTGTTAAGATTTTTCAAAACTTCAATTGTGAAATTTCTATAATTTTTTATTAATTTTAATGGGGTGACATTAATAAATCAGGGTGCACATGTTCAAAAAAAATCTCCAGGTTATCTTGTCATTCATTTATGTTGCAAACGCATCACCAAAGTCAAATTGTCCTCCATCAGCTTCTATCCAGTTTTTTTTGTGCCTCTCACCTTCCCTCCCCCCTCGTAACACCACACTCTTCTCCATGTTTCTTAGTATCGTTTTTCTGTCTCACCTATGTATAGAATCATGCACTTCTGTTTTTTCTGATTTATTTATTTCACTCCGTATAATGCTATCAAGATCCATCCATTTTGTTGTAAATGATTAGATATCATCATTTCTTATGACTGAGTAGTATTTCATAGTATATATGTACCACCACTTCTTTATCCAGTCATCTTTTGAAGGTTGTTTTGGTAGTTTCCATGTCTTGGCCATTGTGAACAATGCTGTGATGAACATGGGGCTGCATGTGTCATTACATACCAATGTTTTTGAGTTTTGGGGGTATATACCCAGTAGAGAGATTGCTAGGTCATATAGTAGATCTATTTTTAGGTTTTTGAAGAACAACCATACTTTCTTTCATAATTGTTGTATTACTTTACATTCCATCCAACAGTGGACGAGGGTTCCTTTTTCTCCACAGCTTCTTCAACACTTGCTATTATTACCTGTCTTGTTGATAATAGTTAATCTAACAGGTGTGAGGTGGTACCTCATTGTAGTTTTGATTTGAATTTCTCTAATAACTAATGATGATAAGCATCTTTTTATATATCTGTTGGCCATTGGTATTTCTTCCTGGAAGAAGTGTTTGTTCATGTCCTCTTCCGATTTTTTTTATTGGATTGTTTGTTTGTTTGTTTTTTGTTGAGTTTTATGAGTTCTTTGTATATTTTGGACAGTAGGACCTTATCTGAGCTGTTGTTTTAAAATATCATCTCCGATTTAGTTGACTGTCTGTTTATTCTGTTGTCAGTTTCTCTTGCTGTGCAAAAGCTTCTTAGTCTTATGTGTTCCTATTCATTTATTTGCCTTCACTTCCTTTGCCTTTGGAGTAAAATTCATAAAGTGCTCTTTATAACCAAGGTCCATGAGTTTAGTACCTATATTTTCTTCTCTGTACTTTATTGTTTCAGGTCTTATATTTAGGTCTTTGATAAATTTTGAATTAATTTTAGTACAAGGAGTCAAACAGTAGTCGAGTTTCATTCTTTTGCATGTTGCCTTCCAGTTTTCCCAGCACCATTTGTTGAAGAGGTTTTCTTTTCTTCATTGTATATTGTTGGCCCCTTTATCAAAAATTCTTTGACCATATATATGTGGTGTTATTTCTAGACTTTTTATTCTGTTTCATTGGTCTGAGTGTCTATTTTTCTGCCAATACCATGCTGTTTAGATTGTCGTGGCTCTATAATATAATTTGAAGTCAAGTATTTTAATGCCCCCAGCTTCATTCTTTTTCCTTAGGATTGCTTTGGATATTCAGGGTTTTTTATTGCTCCATGTGAATCTGATGACTTTTTGTTCCATTTTTTTTAAATGTCACTGGAATTTGGATGGGAATTGCATTAAATTTATATATTGCTTTGGATAATTTGGTCATTTTGATTATATTTATTCTTCCTATCCAGGAACAAGAAATATTTTTTCATTTTATTGTATCTTTTTAAATTTCCTTTAACAATGCTTTCTAATTTTTATTATGTAGGTCCTTTACATTCTTTGTTATGTTTATTACTATGTACTTTATTTTTTTGTTGTTGCAACCGTGAAAGGGATTATTTTTTTGAGTTTGTTTTCTAATGTTTTGTTGTTGGCATATAAAAAGCCTATGGATTTTAAATATTAATTTTGTATTCTGTGACCTTACTGTATTGGTTTATTGTTTCTAGTAATCTTTTTGTGTAGTCTTTGGAGTTTTTGATGTATAAAATAATACCATCTGCAAAAAGTTAAGCCTTTACTTTTTCTTGATTGATTTTTTTTAGAGAGAGAGGAGTGAGAGAGAGAGACAGAGAGAGAGAGAGAAGGGGGAGGAGCAGGAAGCATCAACTCCCATATGTGCCTTGACCAAGCAAGCCCAAGGTTTCGAACCGGCGACCTCAGTGTTCCAGGTCGACGCTTTATCCCACTGCGCCACAACAGGTCAGGCCCCTTTACTTTTTCTTATCTGATATGAATGACTTTTATTTCTTTATCTTGTCTAATTGCTCTGGCTAGAACTTCTAGCACCATGTTAAATAAGAGTGGAGAGAGTGGACAACCCTGTCTTGTTCCTAATTTAAGGGGAAAAGTGTTCAGTTTTATGCCATTTAATATGATGTTAGTTGATGGTTTATCATAAATGGCCTTTATCATGTTGAGATATTTTCCTTCTATACCCATTTTGGTGAGTGTTTTAAACATAAAATGGTGTTGTATTTTATTGCACGCCTTTTCTGCATGTATTGATAAAATCATGTGGTTTTTGTTCTTTGTTTTGTTGATATGGTGTATTACGTTAACCGTTTTATGTATGTTGAACTATCCTTGAGATTCTGGGATGAATCCCACTTGATCATGATGTATTATTTTTTTTAATATGTTGTTGTATTGGATTTCCTAGTATTTTGTTTAGTACTTTCACATCTGTATTCATTAGAGATATTGGTTTGTAGTTTTCTTTTTTTGTGCTGTCCTTGCCAGGTTTCGGTATGAGGATTATGTTGGCCTCATAAGATGTGTTTGAAACTATTCCTTTTTCTTCAATTTTTTGGAAGACTTTGAGTAGAATAGAAACAAAGTCTTCTGTGAAAGTTTGATAGAATTCATTAGGATAGCTGTCTAGGCCTGGAATTTTACTTTAGGTGAGGTTTTTAATAGTTTTTTTCTCTTTTATCCCTGCTTATTGGTCTTTTTAGGCTTTTGGTTTCTTCATGACTCAGTCTAGGAAGGTTGTATTATTCTAGGAATTTATACATTTTTTCTTTTTAGATTTTTGAATTTGGTGGCATATAGTTTTTCATAGCATTCTACAATAATTTTTTTGTATATCTATGATATCTGTGGTGATTTCTCCTCTTTCATTTTGGACTTTGTTTATATGAATCTCTTTTTTTCCCTTTGGTGAGTCTTGCCAAGGGTTTGTCAATTTTGTTGCTTTTTAAAGAACTAGCTTCATGTTTTTTAATTTTTTCTATAGTTTATCTTTTCTCTATTTCATTTGTTTCTGCTCTGATTTTTATTATTTTTTTTTCTTCAGTTGGTTTTGGGTTGTCTTTGTTTTTCTTTTTTTAGTTCATGAAGGTGTAAAGTTAAATGGTTTACTTGGGCTCTCTCTTGTTTTTTCATATAGGCCTGAAGATATGAACTTCCCTCATTACCACTTTTGCTGCTTCCCAGAGATTCTGATATGTTGTATTTTTTATTTCATTTGTCTGTATGTATCTTTGGATCTCTGTGCTTAATTCTTCTTTGAGCCAATCATTTCCTTAAAGTATGTCGTTTAGTTTCCACATTTTTGGGGTATTTTTTTTTTTACCTTTTTTTGCAGTTGATTTCTAGTTTCAAGGCTTTATGATCATAAAATATGCTTGGTATAATTTCAATTTTTCTGAATTTCCTGATGATATTTTTGTGGCTCAACACATGGTCAATTCTTGCAAATGTTCCCTATACACTAGAGAAAAATGTGTACTCTGTTACTTTGGGATGAAATGTCTTGGAGATGTCTATCATATCCTATTGCTCTAGTTTTTCATTTAAGGCCGATATTTGTTTATTGATTTTCTGTTTAGATGAATGATCTAGAGCTGTCAGCAACATATTGAGGTCTTCAAGTATGATTGTATTTTTGTCACTTTTATTTTTTAGGTCAGTCAGTAGTTTTCTTATATATTTTGGTGCTCCTTGGTGTGGTGCATATATATTAAGAATTGTTATGTCTTCTTACTTCAGTGTCCCCTTAATCTTTATGAAATGACTGTTTTGTCTCTGATTAGTTTTGCTGTCTTATAGTCAGCATTGTTAGATATGAGTATTGCTACAACTGCTTTTTTTTTTTTTTGGATGTTATTTCTTGGAGTATTGTTTTCCATCCTTTCATTTTGAATTTATTTTTTTTAAAGATTTCTTTTTCAAAACTTTTTTTAAATTTTATTTATTCATTTTAGAGAAGAGAGAGAAAGGGATAGAGAGACAGAGAGGAAGAGAGAGAGGAGAGAGAGACAGAGAGAAGGTGGGGAGAAGCTGGAAGCATCAACTCCCCTATGTGCCTTGACCAGGCAAGCCCAGGGTTTTGAACCAGCAACCTCAGCATTTCCAGGTCAAGGCTTTATCCACTGCGCCACCACAGGTCAGGCTTGAATTTGTTTTTATCCTTGTTGTTTAGATGTGTTTCCTGTAGGCAGCATAGAGTTGGATTTTCTTTTTTAATCCATTCTGGTACTTGGTGTCTTTTTATTGCTAAGTTCAATCCATTTACATTTAGTGTAATTATTGACACTTGAGGGTTTACTATTGCCATTTTATATATTGCTTTCTGTTAGTTTTTTATCTTGTTTGATTCTTCTCTTTTGTTTTTCTATTTTTTTGTTTTTGTTTGGTTGTAATCCATACTTCTTCCTTCTGTTACTTCCCTTTTTAAATCATGTGTTTCTGTGGTGGTTTTTTCAGGGGCGGTTACCATTAAGTAATGGAGAGGGTACCTACCATGTTCATTGTAGTACACTATCTTATGAGTGCTTCTGCATGCCATTGTCCTTTGCTACTGTTAATCTTCATCCTCTCCTCTTTTATTTTTGTTGTCACAGTTTAAATTTCGTTTAATTGTGTTCTTGGTGGAGCTTTTACTTTTGGTTTGGTTTTGTTTTGTTCTTTGTATCTAGTTGGCAAAGCCCCTTTTGTATTTACTGAACTGAGGGATTGCTGATGATAAATTCTCTCATCTTTTCTGTATCTATGAATGTTTTTATTTCTCCTTCGTATATAAGGATAGCTTTGATGAGTATAGTATTCTTGGTTGGAAGTTCCTTTCTTTCAGATCTTTAAATATTAAGGTACACTCTCTTCTGGCTTGTAGAATTACTGCTGATAAATCTGATGATAATCTAATAGGCCTTCCTTTATATGTTGTACTCTTTTCCCTGGCTATCTTGAGAATTTTTTTTTTGTCATTGGTTTGTTACAATTTTATTATGATGTGCCTTGGAGTAGGTTTGTTGGGGGTTTAGATAACTCGGTGTTCTGTTTGCTTCTTGAATTTGAGGCTTTAGTTCTTTCTACAGGCTTGGAAAGTTCTCATCTATTACTTGTTTGAATATGTTCTCCATTCCATTTTCTCTCTCTTCTTCTGATATACCTATCATTCTTATATTACTCTCTTTGATGGAGTCAGACAATTCCTGTAGAGTTTTCTCATTTGTTTTAATACTTGAAACTGTCTTCTTCTCTCTGTTGTGCCTCAAATTGCCTGTTTTCTATTTCACTAATCTCTTCTATTTGGCCTGTTCTATTAGCTAAGCTTGTTACCTCCTTTTTCAGTTCATTAATTGAGTTGTTCATCTCTGTTTGATTTGTTTTCATAGTTTTAATTTTCTTGGTAATATATTCTTTTGTTCATTGAGTTGTTTCTTGAGCTCCCTAAATTGCCTTTTTGTGTTTTCTTGTATATCTCTAAGTATTTTTAGGATATCTATTTAAAATTTTCTGTTGTTTAACTCCAAGTTTTCCAATCTATTAAAAAATTTTTCTATAGATTTTTTTCTCATCTATCTGTGCTATATTTCTGTCTTCTATCCAATATATTCGATTTCCTTTTTCTTAATGGCATCTGAGGTTGGTTTTGTTAATGACAATAATGAGAATTAATAAAGAATAAAAAGTAAAAATAATAGACAACCACAAAATAATTTTAAAAATTATGATTATTTCTTTTTTTTTGAGAAAATTCTATAAAAACTAAGAATTATATTGTGCTAAATGGAACAAAACTACCTATAATATCAATTAAATCAAGTTAATCTACAATGTCATTTAATGCCACTGTTTGTTGATTTTCTGCTAGAAGGATCTAATCATTTATGTCAGAAGGGTGTATTGCTGTTGATCCTTAATGTCCATTAAAAGCTGCTTTATGTATTTAGATGTTCTTACATTTGATGCATAAATATTTACAATGATTATATCTTCTTGCTAGATTGTTCCCTTTAACATTATGTAATGACCTTATTTGTCTCTTACTATAGACTTTATTTTAAAGACTATTTTGTCAGGCATAAGAATTATTACTTCATATATTTTAAAATTTTTACTTGCCTACACTATTAGTTTCCATCTCTTTCCTTTCAGACTGTGTGTACCTTTTGTTCTTAGCTGGGTCTCTTGTAGACAGCATATATTTGGGTCATGTTTTCTTATCTATTCAGCTACCTTATACCTTTTGATTGGAGCTTTTAATCTATTTAAATTTTAGGTTATTATTGATATGTACTTATTTATTTAATTTTATTTTCTAAACCTATAATCATTTTCTTGATTATCTTTTTCCTTTTCTCTTCTTACAGCAGGCCTTTAAAATTTCTTACATGACCAGGTTTGTTGGTAATGAACTCCTTTAACCTCTTTTCTTTTTTTCTTTTTTTTTCAGGTGGTTCCAGGACACTTTTTATATCTCCTTCAATATTAAATGATAGCTTTCCTATCATAGTCTTGTTGGTAGGTTCTTTTTTTGCATCACTTTGAATATTATTTGCCAATTCCTTCTGGCCTGATGTGTTTTTGTTGAGAAGTCAGATGTCAACTTTGTGGGGGCTTCTTTGTAGGTGTTTACTTGCTTTTCTCTTGTAACTTTTAGTATGCTTTCTTGTCTCTTAACTTTGGCATTTTAATTATGATGTGTTCGGTGTGGACCTCTTTGTGTTCAAATTATTTGGGACTCCCTTTGCTTCTTCAACTGGTGTGACTTATTTTTTCAACATCTTAGGGAAGTTTTAAGCTATGAATCCTTTAAATATGATTTCTATTACTTGATAATTTTCTTCTCCTCCAGGAAGCTATATCATGAAGATCTTGTTTTGCTTGAAGTTTTTACAGAGGTATCTGAGACTCCCTTCAGCCTTCTTGAGCCTCCTTTATTTTTGCTGCTCTGCTTCTGTGCTTACATTTATTTTGTCCTCTAAATCACGGATTCAATCCTCTGCTTAATCTAATCTGCTGTTGATTTCTTCTAGTGCTGTATTTATTTCATATTGTATTGATATTTCTGACTGGTTAATTTTTATGGTTTAAATGTCCTTTTTAATGCTATCTTTTTGTTTAACTTTCACTGAGAACACCCATTTTTACTCTAAGCTCCTTGAACATCCTAATAACCATAATTTTAAACTGTGTCTGGTAGTTGGGTTGATTCTATTTTATTTAATTATTTTAATGTGGATTTTTCTTGATTCATTTGGGGTATATTTTTTTTCATCCCATTTTGTCTATGTATTAGATAGTTCTACTTTGACTCTAAAATTTGTTGTTATGTCTTTATGAGGAAGGTGGGCTCAGTGGTACTAAACTCCAGGCCACTTGAGCTCCCTGCTTAGGAATTTTTCTTGAGTGTTATATTTACCTTCTTGTTATATGTGAGTCTTGAATGCTTTTGGTCATTTTATGGGTAAAGTTAACCCTTCACACTGACTGACTCTAAGGTTCAACATTGATCATGTGTATTAAATGCTGTTTAGTGTCCTTCTTCTGGGCTTAGTTATTCACAGCAGGGTCTGTTGCCTGCTGTCATCTTTTTTGGGGAGTACTGCTTGTTTGGCTAGTTTAGACTAGTGCTGGTGTGGTCTGCAATCTACTACTGATTTTGTTGGTTCTGTGTTTTCTTGGGTGGGATTGAAGTATGGGTTTATGTCAGACATAGATTTTAACCAGTTGTGGTCTACCTGTCTGGAGCTACTACTTTGTTCACTGTCTGTGACTGGTTTCTATGCCTGGTTGTGTGTGGGAGAAGATATCCTGTGTAGAAATATGTAGTTTCTCCTGCTTAGAGCTGACAACTGTTCTGTAAAAGGGTCCAAGTTTTTTTATGATTTGCTTCCACTTTTCCACTGCTTTACCTCCTCTCCCAGCTTCTTGGTATTCTTACAGATGCTTTTGTAGAGAGATTGTAGAGTGGGTTTCTACAGGCTTAACTCCAACAATCCCTCCACAACTTGCAAACTTGGTAGTTTGGGGCAACTGAGGTCATGAGGATAATGTTAGTGGGACTCCCTATTTGGGGGGTTTCTTGGTCAGGAGCTCAATACAAGGAAAGTGGTCCCTACTGCAGAACTTAATTCCTCAGCCACTGCTAGATACCCCAATTATATTTCTCCTCAGTGTGGTGAACAGCAGATTTAAGTAGGGTGGAGCTGATGGTCCTGTCTGCATAAATTGTTTGAGCTGAGGAGCCTCTGTTTCTGGAAGGAAGTTTGAGAGTCTTCTACTAAAGCTACTTGTGATGCTTTTCCCAGGAGGTAGCTAAACTTTTTGCCCTTCTCTGTGAGAAATTTATCCCAGTTGGACAGTGTATCTGGGCCTTGGTCCTGTTGACTGTGAGGCTCTACCTCATCAAATGTGTGTCAACTTCTGTGCTGATGCTGACCACTGAGTGTGGTATTTTCCTGATAAACTCTCCTTTTGGATATGTTTCTAGTAATGCTACTTGGATCCTCCTTTAATGTTGTCTGTAGCTCGCCACTGGATGAACTTCTTCTGAACCTCTTAAGAGGGAAGCTAGTACAGATCAGTGTAAGATATTGCCTATCATTGGCCCTCAGCAAGCTTTTTGAGTTATAATTTTAGGTGAACATGGAAGGATAAAGTTGCACACCTATACAGGCTTTTATGGAACCAGTCCAGGTTCAAGTAAGCAAAAGTCTCAATGTTCTCTAAGTTATATCTCTTGTTGTTTCTGTCTGCTGGATGCTTTTTAGGCTTGAATTCTGAAAAAATAACTGGTAGATTAGAGAAGCTGGAGCTAGTCAGGTGTCACAAAAGATGGTGGGTGTTTTCCCTACCCTGGGTCCCAAGTGTCAATCTGTCCCGAATATTTTCACAGACCTCCATAGGGTGTGATCATTAGAAGTCCAGTGGGTATGTTCCCTGAAATCCAGATATTTTGGTCAACAGTCTGGACAGTATCTGATAAATTTCCCATGGTATATGTATACCAATCCTAGTCTCAGGAAAATAGAAAAAACAGGTCTGGCTTCAACACCTGAAAACTGTGTCATTGTCATCCCTGAGTTTTTTCAGCCCCCTGCTTGAAGGCCAATGCTGCTTACTACTTAGCAGGGCTCAGTCTCCATAGGGAGCGGTAAGAAGCATTCCCATGATGAAGCAATTGCTTTTCTCCAAACTGATGCTTCAGGATGGGATTGCTTCACCCAAGAAAGATAGCTACTTTGGTTTTGGGGTAAGATTTTACACAGGGGTCTTTGTTGTGGTTGCACCACTGTGTCTCTCTTCTGGTCTTCCAATCTCCCACTCTTATCTCACAACTCTAGTCACTCGGCCGTCTTTCTGCTGGATCCCAGGGTATGACTGTGAATATTTTCTGTGTTGGTTCTTTTAAAAGGTTCCTTCATCTCTGAGTACTCTTGTCTGTTTCTGGCAGACAGAAACCTCCCCTATTTTTAGTGCCAAATGCTACATAGGTACCTATTCTAGGCTCTAGAACTCTATGCTGTGACACTCGCCCTGAGTCTTAGGTCTCACACATCTCAGCGCTAACCTCTATCATAGCTAAGATATGCCTCCAAAACCTCAGCCTCTTCTGGCTTCTGGGAGTGAGGGTAGCTTTTTTTGTGTCTCTGCCCTTCCTACCAGTCTTTATGTGACTTCTGTGAATTGTTTGTTATAAACTCCATTTATTTCTGAGTTGTTTTTTTTTAGAATAATTGTTTGTAAATTTAGTTATAACTTTTGTTTGGTCGTGATGGAAGGCAATTGGAATTTCTACCTACTCTGTTGCCATCTTGGATCCCTGTTGATTTATTGATAATAACCATTCTGGCAAGGGTGAGAGAGTTTTAATTTGCATTTATCTGATAATTTGAATTTGTATTTCTCTGATGATTGAGCACATTTTTATATATCTATTGTCCATCTATATGTTCTCTTTTAAAAAGAGTTTATTCAGGCTCTTACACACTTTTTTGGACTTTTTGATTATTATGATGAGTTTTAAAAGTTCTGTGAGTTTCAGATATTGACTCTCTATTAGATTTATTGCCAAAAATGTTCTGTATTTAGTGGGCTGCCTTTTCAATTTGTTTATGGTTTACTTTGCTTTGTAATTTTCTTTTTAGTTTGAAGTAATTCTATCTCTTTATCTTTTGGCTCATTTATCTTGCCTGAGGAGATAGAGCTGAAAATATATCCCTTTGAGAAATATCTGAGATTTAATTGCTTATATATTTTTCTAAGAATTTTATACTTTCACTCTAATATTTAAGTCTTTAATCCATTTTGAGTTTATTCCTGTGTATGCTATAAAAAGTTAATTTAGTTTCATTATGTTTCTGCATGTAACTGTCCAGTTTTTTCAACACCATCTATTAAAAAGACTGCATTTATCTCATTGTATGTTCCTGCATTCTTTGTCAACTATTAGTTGACTATAAATGCATGGGTTTATTTGTGGGCTTTTTATTCTATTATATTAATCTATATATCTGTTTTTATGTCACTACCATGCTACTTTGATTACTATGGCCTTGTAGTATAGTTTGACATTAAGTAGTATAATTTTTCCAACTTTGTTCTTTATCACAAGATTGCTATGGCTATTCAGGGTCTTTGTGCTTTCATATACATTTTTAAAATATTTGTTTAAGTTCTATGCAATACATCATTGGTGTCTTGTTAGAAATTGCATTGAATCTATAAATTACTTTGAGTAATATGGACATTTTACTAATGTTAATTTTTCCAGTACATGAATACAATATGTATTTCCACTTACTTGCATCTGCTTCAGTTTTATTTTTTTTTCAGTGTTTTATAATTTTCAAAGTCCAAGTCTTTTACATGCTTGGTTAAATGTATTCCTAAGGATATTATTATTTTTTGAAACTTTTTTTATTTAAACAATTAAACAATTAATTTTAATGGGGTGACATTGATTCATTTGGGTACACAGATTCAGAGAAAACATGTATAGGTCATTTTACATTTGATTATGTTGCATACCTATCACCCAAAGTCAAATTGTCTTTCATCACCTTCTATTTGGTTTTCTTTGTATCCCTATGGTCCCCCCTCCCTCTCCTCCCTTACCCACCCCTAGTAACCACCACATGCTTTTCCATGTCCCTGAGTCTCATTTTTGTGTACCACCTATGTGTGGAATCTTATAGTTTTTAGTTTTTTTGTTTACTTATTACACTCAGTATACTATTATCAAGATTCATCCATGTTGTTGTAAATGATCTTATGTAATCATTTCTTATGGCTGAGTAATATTACATAGTATATATGTACCACATCTTCTTTATCCAACCATCTATTGAAGGGCTTTTTGGTTGTTTCCTTATCTTGGCCACTGTGAACAATGCTGCAATAAACATGGTGCTGCATGTGTCTTTATGTACCAATGTTTTTGAATTTTAGGGGTATATACCAAGTAGAAGGATTTCTGGGTCATATTGTAGTTCTATTTTTTTTTCTTTTTTTCATTTTTCTGAAGCTGGAAACAGGGAGAGACAGTCAGACAGACTCCCGCATGTGCCCGACCGGGATCCACCCGGCACGCCCACCAGGGGGCGGCGCTCTGCCCATCCTGGGCGTCGCCATGTTGTGACCAGAGCCTGTAGTTCTATTTTTAATATTTTGAGAAACCACCATACTTTCTTCCATAATGGTGATAATACTTTACATTCCCACCAACAGTGAATGAGGGTTCCTTTTTCTCCACAGCCTCTCCAACACTTGTTATTACCTGTCTTGTTGATAATAGCTAATCTAACAGGTGTGAGGTAGTATCTCATTGTAGTTTTGATTTGCATTTCTCTAATAGCTAATGAAGATGAGCATCTTTTCATATATCTGTTGGCCATTTGTATCTCTTTCTGGGAGATATAACCCCTTTCATGGTTGCAACAAAAAAATACCTAAAAATAAACATAACAAAGAATGTAAAGGACCTATATAATGAAAACTACAGAGAATTGTTAAGGAAAATCAAAATGATACAATGAAATGGAAAAAAAAATCTTTGTTCTTGAATAGGAAAAATAAATATACTCAAAATGACCATATTACCCAGAGCAATATATAAATTTAATAAAATTCTCATCAAAATTCCAGTGGCATTTTTTAAGGAAATTTAACAAAAAATCATCAGGTTTTTATGGAACTATAAAAAACCCAGAATAGCCAAAGTAATCTTAAGGAAAAAGAACGACACTGGGGGCATTACAATACCTGACTTCATATTATATTACAGAGCCATGATAATCAAAACAGCATGGTATTGGTAGAAAAATAGACACTCAGACCAATGGAACAGAATAGAGAGCCCAGAAATAAAACCACATATATTTGGTAGAAAAAAGTTTTTGATAAGGGGGCCAAGAACACGCAATGGAGTAAAGAAAGCCTCTTTAATAAATGGTGCTTGAAAAACTGGAAAGCCACATACAAAAAAATAAAATGACTACACTTTGTCCTCTTTTACTAAAATTAATTCAAAATGGATTAAAGACCTAAATATAAGGCCTGAAACAATAAATTATATAGAAGAAAACATAGGTACTAAACTCATGGAACTTGCCCATAAAGAGTTCTTTATGAATTTGACTCTAAAGGCAAGGAACGTGAAGGCAAAGATAAATGAATGGGACTACATCAGACTAAGAAGTTTTTGCAGAGCAAGAGAAACTGACAACAAAAGAAGCAGACAGCCAACTAAATGGGAGATGCTATTTTCAAAAAACAGCACAGATGAGGACCTAATATCCAAAATATACAAAGAACTCCTAAAACTCAACAACAAACAAGCAAACAACCCAATAAAAAATGGGAAGATAACTTGAAACAATTTTAATGGGATTGATTTTTTGTTTGTTTCTACTTTTTAGTTGTGTATAAAATTACAACTGATTTCTAGATATTTATTTTGTATCATACTACTTTACTGAATTTATTTGTTCTAGTAATTTTTTGGTGGGATCTTGAGGGTTCCCTATATACAGTATCATATCATCTGCAAATAAGACAACTTTACTTCTTTCTTACCATTTCTTACCAATTTGGGTGCCTTTTCTTTCTTCTTCTAGTCTAATTGCTGTGGCTTAGCCTTCAAGTACTATATTAAATAAGAGCCATGATAACAGAAAGCTTGTATTGCTCCTGATGTTAAGGGAACATTTGTAGTTTTGTCCCACTGAGTATGATGTTGGCTATGGATTTGTTATATATGACATTTATTGCATTGAGGTATAATCCCTCTATTCCTACTGTGACAGATTTTAATGTAAATAGGTGTTTAATTTTATCAGCTACTTTTCTACATCTATTGATATGATCTTGTGATTTTTTTTTCTTTTTTGATAGAGAAAGAGAGACACAGTGAGAGGGACAGATAGGGACAGGCAGACAGAAAGGGAGAGAGATGAGAAGCATAAATTCTTTGTTGTGGCACCATATTTGTTCATTGATTATTTTCTTATATATTCCTTGAACAGGGGGCTACAGCAGACCTAGTGACCCCTTGCTCAAGCATGTGACCTTGGGCTCAAGCTGGTGAGCTTTGCTCAAACCAGATGAGCCATGCTCAAGCTGATGACCTCAGGGTCTGGACCTGGGTACTCCACATTTCAGTACGATGCTTTATCCAATGTGTCACTCTGTGTTCAAGCTGATTTTCTTTTTCTTTCTTTTTTTGGGAGGATCACACTTATTGATTTACGAATGTTGTACCAACCTTTTCCTTGCAGAATAAATCCCACTTGATTATGGTGTAAGACGTTCGTAATGTATTGTTGGATCTAATTGGATTCTGTTAAGTATTATAGCAAAAGTGTTCATAAGGAGTATTGGCATATAATTTTTTTTCTTTGTATTGTTTTTATCTGGTTTTGGAATTATGATAATGCTGTCTTCATAAAACCATCTTGAAAGCCTTCCTTTTTCTTGAACTTTTTGACTTGTTTGAGAAAAATAGCTGTTAATTCTTGAATATTTAGTAAAATTTATGAGTGAATACTTTCTCTTTTTTTCTTAGTGAGTCTTGGCAGAGGTATGTCAATTTTGTTGATCTTTTCAAAGAGCCAGCTCTTGGTTTTATTAATTTTTATAGAGTTTCTGATCCCTATTTTTTTATTTCTGCTCTAAATTTTAATATTTTCTTTCTTCTGCTGGGTTTGGGTTGTTTTTGGTTTTTGTTGTTGTTTTTCCTAGTTCTTTAAGATGTGATGTTAAATTGTTTATTTAGGCTCTTTCCTTTTTTTTATAATAACTAGTAATGATATGAACTTACCTCTTTTTACTGCTTTTTTTGAATCTCAGAGATTCCGATATGTTGTGTTGTCATTTTTGTTTGTCTGTATATATCTTTTGATATCTGCTTTTATTTCTTTTTTGACCCAGTTATTTTTTAGAAGTATGTTGTTTAATTTTCACATTTTTGTGAGTTGTTTACTTTTTTGTTTGCAGCTGAGTTCTCATTTCAAGTTCTCATGGTCAAAGTATATGCTTGCTATAATTTCAATCTTTCTCAATTTGTTGATGTTAGTTTTGTGGCCCAACATATGGTCTATTCTTGAATATGTTTAATGTACACTGGAGAAAAATGTATACTCAGACTTTATAGGGTGAAATGTCCTGTGAGAGTCTATTATATCCATTTGTTTCAGTGTTCCATTTAAGGCCAATATTCCTTCATTGATTTGTTTTTATTTTTTGGATGAACAATGCAGAACCTTCAATGGTGTATTGAAATCTCCAAATATGATTGTATTTTTGTTTGTTTCTATTTTTAGATCAGTTAGTAGATGTTATATATTGTGCTGCTTCCTGGTTTGGTACATATATATTAAGAAGTGTTATGTCTTCTTGATAAAACATCCCCTGTATCACTATAAAATGACCATCTTTGTCTTTGGTTACTTTTGTTGTGTTGTAATCAACACTGTCATGTATGAGTATGGCTACACCTGCTTTTCTTTGGATAATATTTGTTTGGAGAATTGTTTTCCAACCTTTTATTGTGAATTTATTTTTATCTTTGTAGCTTAGATGTGTCTCTTGAAGGCAGCATACTGTTGGATTTTTATTTTTGATCTAATTTGCAACTCTGTACCTCTTTATTGATGAGTTCAATTCACTTACATTTAGTGTAATTTTTGACACTTGAAAGTTTCCAATTGCCATTTTATATATTGCTTTCTGATAGCTCTGTGTCCTGTTTGGTTTTTATCTTTTGTTTTTTGTCATTTGTTTGGTTGTATTTTATACTTCTTTCCTCTGTTTCTTCTTATTTTAAACTATGTGTTTCAGTAGTAGCATTTTAATAGGTTGTTACCATTAAGTTATTAAAAGAAAAATTATCATATTTGTTAGAGTCCATTATCTCATGTGTGATTCTGCACTCCATCTTCCTTTGTTACTGCTGACCTTTGCCATATCCTCTTTTAGGTATTACAGTACATGATTTCAAATTATACTATAGAGCCATGATAATCAAAACAGCATGTTATTGGCAGAAAAATTGACACACATACCAATGGAACAGAATAGAGAGTCCCAAAATAAAATCACATATATATTGGCAAATCATCTTTGTTAAAGGAGGCTTTTCAATAAATGGTGCTGGGAAAATTGGAAAGCCACATGCAAAAGAGTAACACTTGACTACATTTTGTCTCCTTGCACAAATATTAATTCAAATATTTGGAACAAAGACCTAAATATAAAATCTGAAACAATAAATTACATAGAAGAAAACATAGATACTAAACAAATAGAACTCAGCCATAGAGAACATTTTATGATTTTGACCCCAAAAGCAAAGTAAGTAAAGATATAAATAAATAAATGAAACTATATCAAACTAAGAAGCTCCTGCACAGCAAAATTATCTGACAACAAAACAAACAGATAGCCACCTAACTGGGAGATTATATTTGCAAAGAACAGTTCAGATAAAGGGTTAATATCCAAAATATATAAATAACTCACAAAACTTATCAACAAACAAGCAAACTAGCCAATAAAAAATTAGGAGAGGACATGAACAGACACTACTTCCAGGAAGAAATATAGATGACCAACAGACACATGAAAAGATGTTCATTTTCACTAGCTATTAAAGAAATCCAAGTCAAAACTGCAATGAGATACCACCTCACACCTACTGTATTAGCTATTATCAACAACACAGGTAATAACAAGCTGTGGAGAAAAAGGAGCCCTCATTCACCATTGTTGGGAATGTACATTAGTACAAACACTATGGAAGAAAGTATGGTGCTTTCTAAAAAATTAAAAATAAAATTACCATATTACCCAGCAATTTCTGTACTGGGTATATATCCCCAAAACTCAAAAACATTGTTACATAAAGACACATGCACCCCCATGTTCATCACAGGATTATTCACAGTGGCCAAGACATGGAAACAACCAAAGTACTCTTCAATAGAAGGTTGGATACAGAAGATGTATTCATATATACAATGGAATACTACACAACCATAAGAAATGATGACATAGTATCATTTATGACAACATAGATGGACCTTGATGACATTACACTGACTGAAATAAGTAAATTATAAAAAAAACTAAGAACTGTATGATTCCGTACATAAGTGGGACACCAAATTAAGACTCATGAACATAGATAAGGGTGCCATGGTTACCAGAGAGTGGAGAAAGGGGGGGTTAGAGAGGTGGTGTAAGAGCTGCATAAGAGGGACAAATATAAGGTGACAGAGGATGATTTGACTTTGGGTGAGGGGTATACAACATAATCGACTGTCCAAATTATGTGGAGAAGGTTTTCCCAACATCTATGTACTCTAGTTAATCAATGTCTCCCTGTTATATTTAATTATCTATATAAAAATAAAAATAACTTTAAAAATCTGATGAATGAAATTATTCAGTCCAAGACTTCTGTTTTTTTAGACTTTTTTTTTATTATTGCTCCAATTGTAATGGCAGGATTTTGGCTACTTAAATTATCTAAGTCTTCCTGCTTAGTGTTCAGAAGATAGTATGTTTCTAGGAATTTATCTATTTCATTAAGTTTGTTTAATTTGTTGGCACATAGTTGTTTATAGTATTTTTTCTTACAATATTTTGTAATTCTTTAGTGTCTATAGGTATTTATCTTTTTTCTCTAATTTTATTTATTTAGATCCTCTCCATCTTTCCTCTTTGATAAGTCTGGTTAAAGTTTCATTAATTTTATTTATCTTCCCAAAAAACCTTTTCTTTATATCATTGATTTTTATTTTTTTTAGATTTTTATTTATTTCTGATCTAAACTTTATTATTTTGTTCTTTGTTATCATTTGGGCTTTTTTTATTGTTGTTTTGTTTTCAAGTTTCTTTAATTGTAAGATTAGATTATTCATTTGAATTTTTTTTTCTTCACATAGGTCTGTAATACAATAAAATTTTTTTGGACTGCTTTATATGTGTCCCATAGATTTAAGTTGTTGAGTTCTAATTTTTATTTGTTTCAAGTTATCTTTTGACTAATTCCTTGATCTCAGTGTTAACCCATTCATTATTTAGTAACATGTTATTTAGCCTCCATGTCCTTGTGTGATTTTCAATTTTTTCTTGTGATTTATTTCTGCTTTCACACTATAATGGTAAGAGAGAAGATGCTTACTATGATTTTAATCTTCTTAAATTTATTGAAACTTCTTTTGTGTCATAACATGTGGCTTAACAAGATAATATTCCATTTTCCCCTAAGAGAAATGTATATTCTGCTGCCTTGAGGTGAAATGTCCTAAAGGTAATTAAATTTAGCTGATCTAATTCTGTCATTTGAGACCTCTGTTTTCTTATTAATTTTCAGTCTGGAAGATCTATCCACTGATGCCAATGAGGTATTAAAATCCCCTATTATGAGTGAATTCTTATTTTTCTCACCTTTTATGTTTATCAAGATTTGCTTGACATATTTATGTGCTCCCATTTTTGCTGTGTAAATGTTTATAAAGGTTATATCTACTCCAGATTTTAAAAAAATCTCCATTTGCATAAAATATCCTTTTTTACCCTTTTACTTTTAGTCTGTGTGTATTTCTTATTTTTTGGTGTCACTTGTAAACCACATATATACTGCTCAGAAAAATTACAATATACATGAATGTGCAGATACTCCAGTACTTTCAGCCTTTTGTATAGTGCATTTTCACCTATGAAATAAAAGTTAGTTTTGAACCTAATTTGCATAATTAACTTTCTTTGACTTATCACTTTCTTTTCTAATGTTCTTGTTTAATAAAAAAAATCAAATGCTTTTTTATTGCTTCATATTTATTTTAAAATATCCTCTAATTTTTGTGAGCAGTATATATTACTCTTGCTTTCTTAATTATTCAGCTATCTTATGTGTTTTGATTAGATAATTTAAGCTATTTATAGTTAAAGTTATTATGATATGTATGCATTTATTTTCATTTTCAAACTGTGTTCCTTTTTCTTCTCCTTCTCCTCCTTCTCTCCTTCTTTCCTCCTCCTTCCTCTTCTCCTTCCTCCTCCTCCTTCTCCTCTTCTTCTCCTTCTCAATTCCTTCTCCTTCCTTTTCTTCTTCTTCTTCTTCTTCTTCTTCTTCTTCTTCTTCTTCTTCTTCTTCTTCTTCTTCTTCTTCTTCTTCTTCTTCTTCTTCATCTGCTCAAAGCACGCCTTTTAACATTTCTTGTAATACTGGTTTGGTGGTAACAAACACTTTTTACTTTTTCTTCTCTTGCATGTTCTGTATTTTTCCTTCAATTTTAAATGATAGCCTGCTGTGGCAATTAGTCTTGGTTGTAGGTCCTTGCTTTTTATCATTTTAAATATTTCTTTTTAGACAAAATATTTAGAAAATTAAATCTAATGGGTGACATTGATCAATAAATGTACATAGATTTTAGGTATATATTTCCATAGCATTTGAGTTGTTGAATATGTTGTGTACCCATTACCCAATGTCAAATTATTTTCTGTCATTAAATATTTCATTCAAGTTCTTCAGCCTTAAATGTTTTTGTTGAGTTATAAGCTCATAGCCTTATGGGAGCTCCCTTGTAAATAACTACATGTTTTTCTCTTGGTGTTTTTTAGAACATCTTTTTGTTTTTAACATTTGCCATTTTAATTATGATATGTATTGATATGGTCATCTTTGGTTCTCTCTTGTTTAGGACTCTCTGTACTTCCTAGACTGTGTGTCTTTTTCTTTCATTAGCTTAAGAAAAGTTTCAGTCAGTCATTATTTCCTCAAATATGTTCTCAATCTCTTCCTCTCACTTTCTCCTTCTGGTACCATTATAATAGAGACATTGTTACATTTCATGTTATCCCAAAGATCCCTTAAACTATCCTCATTCTTTTTAATTCTTTATTTTTTTTCTTTTATTCTTCTGACTATCTTTTTCTACCTTGTCTTCCAAATTGCTGATTTGATATCATGCTTCATCCAACCTACTGTTTATTTTTTTAATGTATTCAATGTCAAATATTCTTCATTTATGATTGTTTTTAATGGTTTCTATGTCTTTTTACAATTGTAATATTTCTGTTGAAGTTCTCAGTTTGCTGACATGGTGGTGGCGCAGTGGATGGAGTGTCGGACTGGGATGCAGAAGTTCTCAGTTTGTTCTTAAGCACTTATTTAACCATTAATTTGCACTCTAAATCTGATAATTCTCTTATCTCCATTACAATCATCTCTCTCTGGAAATTTCTCTTGTTGTGTCACTGGTTTTTTCTCCCCCCACCCCATTTTAGCTGCCTCTTTGTGTTTGTTTTTGTCTCTTAGATAGATACAGTATGATTTCCAGTTTTTTTTGGAATGTCTTATATAGCAATTGTTCTTTTAGAACCAGTGGTGCAATCTCTTAGTTCACTTGGTATGGGTGCTCCAGAAATGTCCCTTGTGTGGGTTATGTGGGCTCTTCTGTTGTAATTAAGTAATGATTGTTATTAGCCTGCTATGCATTGGATAGACCTTTAGGCTAGATGACTGTAAGGCTGTATCTCTATCAATGCATGCAAACTGCTGTGCAGATGCTGACCAAAAGAATTAGAATTCACTGCAGCTGATTTTGATGCATGATGAGCTATTCCTTTGAATATACTCTTTGTACAGCAACTTTAATCTTGTTTTAATATTTTCTGAAGATTGTCACTGATTGTGTTGGTTCTGGGCCTCTTAGGAGGAAACCTGGTACAGCCCAGTGTAAGACATTTCTTGTGACTGACCCTTAGCAATATGTTTGGAGGTACATGGAATCCACAAATTTTTTCTGCCTCTGCTAAGCTTAGGTGTATGTGACAGAAATAAGCTGCATACCAAGGCCAGATTTACCATCACTTGTACTATGGCCAGGTAGGCAAAAGATCAAAGGCACCCTGATATCTGCCTATGGCTGCCTCTGTCTATTAGCTAATTGTTAGTTTTGGACACTGAAGGAGCCTCTGCTTGAGTCAGGAGGATAGAGCTAGTGGATCTTCTCTGTGGGGAGGTATATTTCATGTTTCAGGAAAAGTGATGGGTGTGGCCCACACCCAAGAGCCACGAATCTTGGTCTGTTCTATATTTTTCCTCTGACCTCAGTAGGGCAGATTCATTAGGAATTGAGTTGGCAGGCCCTCCTAAGCCTGGAGGTCTGGCCTGATAACAGCCAAAGCAATAGTTCTTCTGAATCTCCCATGAAGGGGAAGTACCAGTAAGACTTTTGGAAAAGTGGGGAAATGGCTCCTGCCTCAAAACCAGATTACCAAGTCACTTTTATTCTCCTGATCTATCCAAATCTCCACTCTTCAGCCAAGGATTCTGGCTCCTCAGAAAGGTGTAATTTCCACAGGATAAGGAGAGGAAGATTCCCGAGGGTGGGTAAGTTGCTTTTTCCTAAGCTGATGCTGTAACAAAGAAGAGTGTTCTTCCCCCAAAATATGGAAACTGCAGAATTGAAAAATGACTGAGCAAACAGGTCCTGATGGCTGTCCTCTACCATGTCTCTCCCTAAAGTAAACAACCTTAGATTTTTTCATGTGTCTCTAGTTCACTCTTCCCAAGGTAAATGACTGTGAATGAGATTTTGTACATTGGCCTTTTATAAGATCGCCCATGTCTTTGTGGACTCCAGTTTCTCTCTGTCAGATAGAAACCTCACCACTTTACACAGCCAGATGCTATGTGGACTCCTCTTCCTAGCTCTGATGCTCTAGGATGGAAAGCCCAACATGAGGTTTAGACTACACACTTCTCAAGGTTAACCACCTTCATCTGAGATGATTCTCTGAAACCTTGTCACCCATAGGAATGGCACCAGTATTTTTTGCCTTCCTACTAGTCTCAATGTGGTTTCTGTGAATCTTCAGTTATGTGACTCTTCTTCATTTAGTTTTGAGTTGTTGCTTTTTTCTTCAAGTTGATTGCTCTCATATTTAGTTATAACTTCAGTTTGGTCCTCGAAGAAATTTTTTTTAAATAAATTTTTATTAATGGTAATGGGATGACATTAATAAATCAGGGTACATATATTCAAAGAAAACATGTCTAGGTTATTTTGTCATTAAATTATGTTGCATACCCCTCGCCCATAGTCAGATTGTCCTCCGTCACCCTCTATCTAGTTCTCTGTGCCCCTCCCCCTCCCCTAACTCTCTCCCTCCCTCCCTCCTATGTCCTCCCTCCCCCCACCCCTGGTAACCACCACACTCTTGTCCATGTCTCTTAGTCTCGTTTTTATGTTCCACCAATGTATGGAATCATGTAGTTCTTGTTTTTTTCTGATTTACTTATTTCACTCCATATAATGTTATCAAGATCCCACCATTTTGCTGTAAATGATCTGATGTCATCATTTCTTATGGCTGAGTAGTATTCCATAGTGTATATGTGCCACATCTTCTTTATCCAGTCTTCTATTGAAGGGCTTTTTGGTTGTTTCCATGTCTTGGCCACTGTGAACAGTGCTGCAATGAACATGGGGCTACATGTGTCTTTATGTATCAATGTTTCTGAGGTCCTCGAAGAAATTAATGTAAAAACAACTTATTTTCTGCCATTTTGGATATTCCTAGGCATCTTTTAAAAACAAATATGCATTTCTAAAAAATTTTATGACCCTTGAGGAGAACATGCTTCTGAGTATCTTTTAGTGCCTGTTGTGAAACCATTGCAAAAATAAATCACAGCCTTCATAAAAGTTTCATTTTACCTTTCTCAGACACAGTTGACACTTTTGGCAGTCCTGGTTTGCAACTTTTTTGCCATTGCATACTTAAGTGCTGGCTTCCCACTTTAGCTCTATGGCTATTTTTAATCAGATTCATTTGTAGCTTTGTTTCCTCTTGCATCCCTGGAATACTCATTTATCTCCTTCAGTTCTACTTTAGGTTTTCTTCCCTTCACATTCTATACAATCTCTCTGGGGAATCTCATCCTTCACTGATTTTCAATTTCCTTCTGTATCTCCACTGTCCACACTCTGGTAACCACTAACCAGATATAGTTTTTTAAATATAAATTAATTAAAATAAAAAGATTTTAAAAATTCAGTCACACTAGTTGTATTTTAAGTGCTCAATAGCTACATGTAGCCATTGCCAGTACTAATATAAAAAAATTCTAATATAGAATATCAGAGAGTTATGTTAACAGTGTTCTTTTGTGTGTTAATAACTCTTGGACAGATCTCTAGTCCAGACATATCTCCAAGGACTCAGACTCATGAGTCTACTGGACATTTTCATATGGATGTTTTATTGGCCTGACAAACAAATCATTTTCACCAACTGCTCCTTCCTGGAAGTTAGATTGGAGCTTTGAATGCAGAGGTAAGGAATCTCATCTTTATTCTTTATGAAGGGGATAGTGGCCGGACCTGTGGTGGTTCAGTAGGTAAGGCATCTACCTGGAATGCTGAGGTCACCAGTTTGAAATCCTGGGCTTGCTGAGTCAAGGCACATATGGCAGTTTATACTTTCTGCTTCTCCCTCCTTTCTCTCTCTCTCTCTCTCTCTCTCTCTTTCTCCCTCCTTTCTCTTTCTCTCTCTCTCTCTCTCTCTCTCTCTCTCTGTCTCTCTTCTCTCTAAAATGAGTAAAGTCTTTAAAAAAAGAATCCAGAAGGATTTTGCATGAAGGGAAAAGCTATTGATAATTTTGACTATTTCTTAATGGTTAATTTAAATATTGGTAGTTCTTTAAAATAAAGAAGACTGCCAGTTTTCATGTGTGACAGTTGACTGTTTCTTGGTTGAATAATCTCTAGCAATGACAGCATAACTGGCATCTATTCCCTCCATTAACCCTGCCTCCAAATTACTTTCACATGCTGAATGAAGAATGAGACTTAACAAAGCAATCTTTGTGCTAGGAATTCCACAGATTGCTTAATTGACCCTTTTAAATCTCTCATTTATTTAGATTTCTAAATCAACAGACTTACACTACAAATTAATTCATTAGTACAAACAATGAAAAATGAGGTCAGCATTATTAAAAGAATAGACAAAAAGATGAATTGATTCACAGTCAAATATAGAGATTGATTCCATGAAACTCAGAAAAAATAGTTTAATATTCCCTTTTTCTCATAATTATAAACCTACAGGCTTTTTTCTATCAGGTATTAAAATCTTGGGGCTTATTTCTATACAGTTTAATTATGTTCCATATCTGATCCACTTTTGTAATTAAAAAACAGTAGTAACTAGTCACATTAACAATAGATATTTTTGTGCATAATGTAAGTTGGTGGTCTTAGTTTCATTTTTTTTTTCAGGTAGCTTTCCAGTTTTTCCAACACCATTTGTTAAAGAGATTGTCTTTACTCCATTGTATGCTCTTACCTCCTTTGCCAAATATCAATTGACCATAAAGACATGGGTTTATTTCTGGGTTCCCTGTTCTGTTCCTTTGATCTATATGCCTGTTCTTATGCCAGTATCAAGCTGTTTTGAGTACAATGACCTTGTAGTATAACTTAATATAAGGAAGTGTAATACCTCCCACTTTATTTTTCTTTTTCAAGATTGCTGAGGCTATTTGTGTTTTTTTTTTTGTTGTTGTTGTTGTTGTTCCATATAAATAGCAAAGATCTGGAAATAGCAGAAGTGTCTGACAAGTGGATTAAAAAGCAGTGGTACATGGCCTGACAGGTGAAGTAGGTCAATAAACTGTTCTGTGAATAATAATAATAAAAAATAGTGGTACATATATATAATGGAATACTATGAAGCCATGAAAAAGAAAAAAATTACCTTTTGCAACAATATGGATGGACCTGGAAACTATTATGTTGAGTGAAATAAGCCAGGCAGAGAAAGAAAAATATCATATGACCTCACTCATTTGAGGAATCCAAGGAACAATGTGAACCAGGTGTCCCCAAACTTTTTACACAGGGGACCAGTTCACTGTCCCTCAGACCATTGGAGGGCTGCCATATACAGTGCTCCTCTCACTGACCACCAATTAAAGAGGTGCCCCTTCCGGAAGTACGATAGGGGGTCAGATAAATGGCCTTAGTGGGCCGCATGCGGCCCACAGGCCATAGTTTGGGGACGCCTGATAAGGAATGGAATTAAACCTGAAAGGAAGGGGAAAGGGAACTGTTGGGAGGGGGGTAAGAGAGATGTTGAGGGGAATACAGGAGAAGGCAAATGCTTTTAGGGAGACACTAGAATCTACATAAACAATAAATAAATAATTTAATTAAAATTAAATAAATAAATAAAAAACAATAGAGCCACCAAATTACATGCATTAAAGTATTGTTCAATTATGCAGTGTAATCCTACAGTGAGCCCCAAGAAAGCAAATATTAAGAATCTGTGGAACTCAATAAATATATCTACTATTTTAGAAAAAATGTATTATTTTTCCTTCTATCAAAACAAATGTAGATCTGGAAAGGGCTTGGATAAAGAATAGTTACACTTTGATGAAGAGAAGATCAATTCAAGTTAGTTTTAATCAGGGCTGTTATTATTTACACTAATGCACTATAATGATCCTTTGGACTTGTAATTTTAAACCTTCAGGACAGTCTGATTGTCATTCTAAAGTAACACCAAGGTAACAATCATTGTTTCCAATTAAATTTTTCACAACATACAGCACAATATTATATTAAATTACTAGTATTCTGTTATGATACCCATTTTTATGCTTTTAAAAATTTCCTCTTTCCTAAACAAATACACAGCTCCCTTTGTCAATTTTAATTTCTCTTTCACCCTTTGAATACGTTGTTCTCCACAGCTTTGAAGAAAACTAACTCTTTATTGTTTAGCAAAATGTCTGTCTCCACTCAAAATTTTCTTTCTAAATTTCTGTCATTAACACGACATTTCTCAGAACTGCCAAGTAGTCAAGAAGAAAGAATGAGTTTAGGTTAATAACTAAAATGGCCAATGGGGACATTGTTATACTTGTTTATCCTGTGTTTGCCTGTGTAGTACTGCATGCTATATATAATTCACTATTTTATTGGATTACAAAGTACAATTTCACATTCCACAATCTACATGGCAATGGAAGAAAAACATACATATTCACACAGACAGAAAATCAAAGGGCCAAAGTGGAAGGAAAAGAAGGAACAAGCAAACAAAACAAACACACACACACAGATGAGGCAGTATTATATATAATAGAAAGAACACAGACTTTCACATTCATTATGTGCCTTTGAGCCTAATATGTAATTTTGTGAGCTTCAGTTTTCTCATCTATGAGAACCAGAATATATATATTTTAGTGTTTATGAAGATTTAATAAGGTAAAGCTTTAAATTATTTAATATAGCAAAACACCTGCCACAAAGTAATTATTTAATAAATGATGGCAACTACTCTATTACTTAACAAATAGCCACATAGACATATTAAGCATATTGAGAAATATAAATAGTGTAAGCATACAATATTATGTATATGTAATACACATTTGAACTATAAATCACATTGGGCATTATTTAAAGTATAACTCTTGAACAGATGCGAAGTCTAGAATAATTAAGAAACTGCCTGGTTTGAAATTAAGAAATCAGCACTTGAATCATGACTCTGATTTTTACTCTATATGACCTTCAAAAAGTCACCTAACTTTGGAGCTGGATTTTCCATGTCTGCAAAACAGGAACCACATTACCTACACTGGAAATTGAGTGTGGTTATAAGTGCAAATAAGTTGTTGTTTGTAAAGCCTTTTACATATGTATAAAATATGAGGTTTTAAACCCTATTGCCTTTGGAGGATGAGTTCCCAAGGTAGACTTTGTGTGTGGCTGAAAATTCATTCACAGGTCTATAGTCTCCCAACTGGCTTTTTGAGTTTCACCTGTACCCTGGGCAAGATTTATACTTGGGATCTGACAACAGCCTCTGACTCCATGTGTATTAAGCTTCTTCATTCTGTTTTTTGGGGAGCAACTGCCATAGTTGTAGGCTGTGTTCAGGCATATCTCATCTGAGTGTTAAGAAAAGAACCCGTTGGGTACCAGGTATAGAAATAAGACAGGAATTATGCAGACTTCCTGATTACTCCCACAAGCAACTGGACTGAACACACTTATTTTCAGGAATTGCAGACACAATCTTGAATCATGTTCTGATCATCAGCATTTAACAACATATAGCTAGTGAATAGTACAATACATGACCAGTAAGTATGTGTTGAAAAATTCCATGCAGTCTCAAGGTTCATGACCCAGTACATCTAACAACTTAGAGTCAATTAACTGTCTACTTAATCATTACACATAGCATTTAATGAAAAGATTTTGCCTCATTACTGAAAAAATAGACAGTCTCACTTGCCATCCTCCTTTTCCTCTGAGATAGCTTTTCTTTGCAATCTCTTGTGACCTCACTTTCAAATGTCTAGTGCAATTTGGTAGGAAGCATCTTCTGGAATTTTCTTTTTCTTCAATTTTTTTAAGTGAGAGGAGGAGAAATAGTAAAACATACTCCCACACACACCCCAGTGGGGATCCACCCAGCAACCCCTGTTTTGTACTGATGCGCAATCAAGTGAGCTATCCCCAGTGCCTACACCAATGCTCAAACAAATAGAGCCACTGGCTGCGAGAGGTAGAGAAGGGGGAGAGGAAGAATAAGTTAAATGGGTGTGTGCTAATTTTGTGTGCCTGACCAAGAAACAAATGTGGACAACCATACACTGAGCCAACACTCTATCCACTGGGCAAACGAGCCAGGGCCACCTCCAACTTCCAGTTGTTGTTTAGACTGTCATTGTGGATTGCTATATGGCCTGCTAATACCCATTTCATTCTTGGTGCTTTCTCTCTTGTCAGTTGTACAGAAGTATCAGAACCTCTTTACTAACTTCACCTATTTTCTCTTTCAGTACTCTTCAGCCAAGCTCTTTTTCCTACTCTGTATTCTATTCACTGCTCAGCCACCCTCACAGGCCTCAACTGAAAGTAAAAAGTCCATGTAAAATAGGGAACTCAACTCCATGATGCATATATTTTTGAAACAAATATCTACTCTTTCTTAAATCAGTGAAGTTTCAAATATGAGAAGTCTGATTCTTTATTAAAGGATTTCTAAAATATTACAAATGTACTTCTGTTGACAAAAATATGTGTTATGTCAAGCCATACAAGTCAGATTTAGATACATCTTCTTGGAGCAAGGGATGATAAATGGCCAATTATTCATGTCAAGTAGAAAAGAAAATATACAATCTGATTTAATATTTTATCCTCTCCATTTCTGTTGAAGATTTTAAGTTGACAATATAATTACAGTTATGTACTAATGACCAATAAATATAATGATTTCTTAAATGTTAATAGAGTTTTACCTTGAAAAAAATAGTTTTTCTGAAATAGCATCTGGCAGTTTGGGGATAGAAATAATATAATCTGCAAATCAATTTTAAACCACCCAGTTAAACACTCCTATAGATCATTCAGATCAATATTTGATGAGAATGTGTCAAAGCAAACTTATTGCTATGAGGAGCCACTGCTGTCTTTTGACTGTAGTAGATGTAGCAGACATTTTAGTGTAAAGTACTTGCATGCATTTGAAATTGTTCCTAACCACCACTACCTCTTTTAATGGAAATAGTAATTACTGTTCACGTAATTCTGGAATAATTAGAAAAATGGGCACATTTCTGAATCATCCTATTGAAATGCAGGCCTGATAACTGAAATGTTTCTAGACACATGCTGACTTTAATCAGTGAAGATAAAAGTGACATAGTGCCTTTGTACTTTACAATTAAAACTTTCTACTATGGTGTACTGTGAAGCTTTAGAAGCATGGGAAATTCAGAAAGTTTTCAAATGACAAATAATAAAAAAGAGTGCAGAAAGCCCTGGCCGGTTGGCTCAGCGGTAGAGCATCGGCCTGGCGTGCGGGGTGCCCAGGTTCGATTCCCGGCCAGGGCACATAGGAGAAGCGCCCATTTGCTTCTCCACCCCCACCCCCCCTCCTTCCTCTCTGTCTCTCTCTTCCCTTCCCGCAGCCAAGGCTCCATTGGAGCAAAGATGGCCCGGGCGCTGGGGATGGCTCCTTGGCCTCTGTCCCAGGCGCTAGAGTGGCTCTGGTCACGGCAGAGCGACGCCCAGGAGGGGCAGAGCATCACCCCCTGGTGGGCAGAGCGTCACCCTGGTGGGCGTGCCGGGTGGATCCCGGTCGGGCGCATGCGGGAGTCTGACTGTCTCTCCCCATTTCCAGCTTCAGAAATAAAAAAAAAAAAGAAAAAAAAGTAAAAAAAAAAAAAGAGTGCAGAAAGTTAAGTGTAATAGCAGCAGAATTTATCACATCACCATTACAGTTAAAAGCATTGCAGCCATTCTGTAGCTTGAGTGCCCTCTTGCTTCATCCATGGAGAGGAAGACACCTGATTTGGATGGGTATGTTGAATGCTTCCATGAGGTACATCTAGATCACAGAACTAACAAGAACTTCCTAGGACTAAAGATATTAAGAGCAGTTGGCTCCATCTCCAAATAAATCAGGGCAATACTGGCAGTGCTAGACAGGTGTTCCCTGCACACAAATTCAGGCTTGGATGTGGCAGATTTGTAGTTGGTGCACTCTCCAAACTGCAACATGAGAGGATTCTAAATGCAGTGTACATGAATGATAAGACAAATAGCTCCTGGAAGCTCATTGTCAGTTGTGAGACAAGGCTTTCTTCCATGAAAGAGGAGATGCCTAAATAAAATAATCTTGGAAGAGCATTAATAAAGAGGAGACAACCTGATAAGCAAACTTGTTCTCTGCAGACCAGGATGCTCACATACTGTCCCAGTGAATTTTAAAATGCCTTGAAAGTAATTTGTAATTGCAGCTTGTCTGGTCTCAGGGAAACAAAACAAAACGAAACGAAACAACAGAGCTTATGACTACAACAACAATAGAATGAGCCAGTTGAGAATATATAGGGGAAATCAGTTTCTTTAAAGCAGCGGTTCTCAACCTGTGGGTCGCTCGCGACCCCGGTGGGGGTCAAACGACCAAAACACAGGGGTCGCCTAAAGCCATCGGCAATACATATTTTATTTAAAAATGTATTGTATAATAAATATATATTTTCCGATGGAAATGGAGTCCTGGGTGAGTGTACCACGGAGTGTGGTTTGACCCTCAGCTACAGGCAGCCCATCTTGGTCTAAAAACTCTTCCAATTATTAACATTTCAATTTCAAGTTGTTAAGATATTTTGCTAAATTTAATCTGGTTCTTATTGGATTGATTAAAAATAATATATCTTATCAATAAATATTTTAAAATGACTTACTTGCTTTATTTTCTTTATTGAACTATCTAAAAAAAGATGGAGGTGATGGTTTAAGCAGTGCTATATTAGTACGTTTGGAAACTCTTTTGCTATCTTAGTGCTTATTACAGATTTTGTTCCAAGCACAACACTGGCACCATCAGAGCAAAATCCTATTAAATTATTTTCTAGGTAGTTCTTAGTAAGCCAAAAGTTATTTAAAATTCTCATAACTGAAGAAATTATTGTCTCTGCATCTTGTTTTTTTTTTTTTTTTTTTTCTAATTTAACTAACTCAAAGAACATTTTTGGTGATATATCTGAATCCTTAAATTTTTTTAAAAAGTATAATAACTGGTTTTCAAAATATTGTTGAAGCTTCATCAATAATCAAACATAGGCCCTGGCCGGTTGGCTCAGTGGTAGAGCGTCGGCCTAGCGTGCGGAGGACCCGGGTTCGATTCCTGGCCAGGGCACACAGGAGAAGCGCCCATTTGTTTCTCCACCCCTCTGCCGCGCTTTCCTCTCTGTCTCTCTCTTCCCCTCCTGCAGCCAAGACTCCATTGGAGCAAAGATGGCCCGGGTGATGGGGATGGCTCTGTGGCCTCTGCCTCAGGCGCTAGAGTGGCTCTGGTCGCAACATGGCGATGCCCAGGATGGGCAGAGCATCGCCCCCTGGTGGGCAGAGCGTCGCCCCTGCTGGGCGTGCTGGGTGGATCCTGGTTGGGCGCATGCGGGAGTCTGTCTCTCCCTGTTTCCAGCTTCAGGAAAAAAAAAACAATAATAATCAAACATATTTTCAGAATTTTAGCAAATACTACTTTTTTAATTTTCTTTGAGCTGAAATCTACTTTCACAGCAGTTTTATGTAAATGTAATTCTATTTCTATATCAAATCTATTTTAAATTTGTACCCCTATCTCATCTTCTATATCTAAAAATGGTTTACATATTTTTACCAGGCTGTAAACTGTATTAAATATTCTACAAGTAGTACTTAAATATATTTTATTTATCATATCTATTGCTTTTGTTGTTGTATCCTGCTCACATATTTTAAGTTTTCTTTACAAGTGTGAGCTTTTGATGAAAAATGTTCTTTTATTATTTTTCCTCAGAGAAGCTTGTTCTACCTTTTTATTTTGCCCTGATGCCTGAATCTTAAAACCTTTTCATTCCTTTGACACCTGAACACTTTTCTCTTTTATAAAGTTATAGTTTGCACAATAGTCACAGCTAAACTTTTTGGTAGAAATTATGAGCCCATCATGTTTGTTTTTTAATTTCAATAATTTCTGTGCAGCTTTCTTTAAGTAGAAGTAGTTGTGCTTGTCACTATTTTGTGCTGAGGACCAGTGTGGTTAGTAACTCTCCAGGTCCTGAGTGAGAGCAGTGCAGAATAAAGAAATAAACTCAGAGAAAAAAAGAATGGGGTTGGGAGGTCTCTTTGCAATGCAGGTAGCTTGCAATAGTGAGTCTCCTTCCCCAAACCACTTTATTTATAAGGCAGAGTAAAGACATTAACAAATGAGAGATCTCTAATATAAAGTCACATTTCCAAGGCAACCCAAAAATTCTCCTCAGTGCAGAAAGCCCTCCACCACACATAACAGTTTAATTTCACAAAACAAGGGATAGAAAGAAAACTGCCTCCAGTTTCTCCAAGGGACATGGGAAATAAGATGAGTAGAAACAACCCAGCATCACAGCTAACATGGAGGTGTGGAAAAAAGCTTAGCCATTAGCAACTTAACCAGGCAAGTGAGGTGGGTGGTTGGGCAGACTATCATCCTACTGCCAGTCCCTCACACCTTGGTCTCCCAAAAATCTAAACCGCAAGGACCCTGTCATCTCACAGTTTCCAATATATCCCCCTTTTTTATTTTTTTAACTTTAATTTGTGTGCTATAATTCACAATCCTCTGATTTCCCACATTTTGATTCGGAGGCAGACTGAAAAAATACAAAATAGGTACAAAATTAATATAGTCAGTGCTAACAGAAACCATAACAAGTGTCTTAATATATTGAAGAATTAAAGCTTTTGAGATTATCAAGCAAATTCTTAGCCAATACAACAGGATTTATAATAAAGTCTTTGCTGTTTTGAATGTCCTTAATATGTTGATGCAATTTCACCATGTCCATGCTGACACCATCACCTTTTCACATTCCCTGTAGATGCAACCTAACCTCACTTCAGTCTCATTGATTACTGTCACAAGGAGCAGAATTCACACTCAAGAAAATTCCGCATATTCCGCATAGTACAGGAACTATTGTAGTATTTCAACACTCTGAAGCTTGCCTTCAAGTCTCAATGACCACTGCTTCCAGCACATTAAGCCTTATGTCTCACCCATAATGTCAATTCTCAATTTCTGGAAATGATTCAGGTAGACTGGAATGCCTGTCTATATGCATGTGTGGAGATGGAGCTTCTGTTTTTTTAACCTGCGGAGATAAAACAAAGTGGCTTTATCCTGGAGTATTGCCACCATGGGGTGGTAAGAAGAACATTGGGATTCACTATGCTAGGCAGTAGAGGTAAATCTGTAACAGAAGTGGGCAAATCTGACTGGCCAAGAGAGTAGAAACAAGGCAGAATTTGAGGATGGGAGGTAAAAAGAGAGAGAGGCTCTAATTTGGAGAGTAGGTCCTGGCCTAAAATAAGGTTGGGGCACTGAGACAGAAGATGAAAAAAGTGAACAAGGGAGACATTGTGTATTAGACAAGGCATTGAGTGGATCCATGACAAATGAGGAGGAAAATAAGACCATCAAAACCCACAGCAGAAATCTTCAAGGAATGAGCAATAACTAAATATTCAGAGAGTCAGAGTAAGAGGCACCTGTGTCTATAAGACATGATATCGGCTTACCTGCTACTCGGATGGTTACCCTAGGCTCATCAATGTTGATGTGAGATGAGGCTGATAGCTCTAGGCACCTTCATTTTTTAGTGGCAAGTCCCAGCATGCTGGGCAAAGTTAGATCAGAGGTGGCTGGGATAGGGTTGGAAGAGACTAAACACTCCCTTGGAGGAGCAAGGGAACAGTCTACGTTCTAGTATCTCTTTTCCCCACAGCAAGTGCATAACCCTGGTGAGGGCTGAAGATCCAGACAGGCTTTAGTCCAATGACCTTCCTTTTTACACTTGAAGAAGGGCCCTGATGGAGTTTTATGAGGCTCCTTCTGGGTGTTGGAGGGTTTTAGGGCATCTGCCAAGAACTGGTATTTCACCTGATCTCTTTGGGCTCTCTCTCTGCCTTCTCCTGTTACTCTGGGTCATTATAGACCTTAAAAGTCATGCTCAGGAGATCTTCTTGAGGGGTTTGAGGGCCCTCCTCTGCTTATTTAAGCTTTTTCTGAATTTTGCATGCTTATTAGAAAAAGACAGAAGGACAGCATGATAAGTTAAATTGAATAAAGGATGGTCTGAATTTGCAGAAGGTTTGGAGTGTTCTAGAGGGTTTAATAGGTGAAACAGGCATGACAGAGAGAAGGATGAGAGCAGAGTAAAATAAGCCTTATACAATTGCTCTTCTGCAGTGAGTCTCTACTCCTGGCTCATGGTACCTCACCAAATGTTCAGAATCCCACTGAGGAGCCTCAACAGACCTAGGAAAAACACACACATATTCTTGGCCCCATACAAGAACTGGGTCTGGCCCTTACTAGATTTCTATAAGCAGGTTATTCCATCACACTTCAGGGAAGACTTTCCTTGTTGAATTCCAGAGTCTTTTAGCCACTGAATGGCTCTGTATATCATTATTAAAATATTTTTAAAGTAAAAATAACATGATAAAGAAGTTTTGCAGAACTTCTAGGGCATGAAGTTCCCCCTTTTTATTTTTTCTAAATTGACCTTTAAATGTTTAATGTGCATGCTACAATGTGTTGGCCTTGAGAATTGTAAGAAACATCTCCTCAGGTCAATTCCAAAAGTCTGACAAAAATGTAGTAAATGCTTTTACAAGTAACACTCCTATATTTTTTTAAAACATTTTTATCCCTTAGGTTAACAGGCAATCTAGAGAGCACATAAGGCTGAAATAATCTGGTATGACCTTCTTTATCTTCCCATTTAAAAAAAAATAGACCTTTTTTAGATAAATTTACTTTTCCCTAAGCCTCACAGCTCTGTGAATGCTTCATGAGTGAACCAAGAAGAAAGCCAATGTTGCTCAGCAATAACAGATATATCACCTTTTCAGGGCATCAGAGAGGCCAAATTCCCAATTTTCTTGGGGACCCTTTTGCAGGAAGTGGACTGAGAGGCAGAATTAGCCTTCTTATACTATTTTTCCAACTGCCTGAAGCAGTTTGAGACAAATTTTTGACATGAATTATCAAGGCCGTGCTTAATTTTGTTCAATTCCTTTGTTTTACAGACTGGAATACAGTTTTACACACAAACAAGACAATTTACCATACAGAAACACAAGTATAGCACATAAATCTGATTAATCCTAATACATGAGTTGCTATTTGGCTCCCAACTCAGAGCACACTTTACAAAGCACCAACGAAATTAGCAAGTCTTCAAAATTTACATTACATTCTATTTAAATTTAAATGAGTGCTCCTTACAAGTTCCAATTTTTAAGAAAAAATGTAGGGATGAAACTATTTTTTCAATTTAAGAGCTGGCATTTCCAATTTTTGCATACCTTAATTCAGGCATGCAAAAGAACTTAATTCAGGCCTTAAAGGAGACACATTTTTGATAATATCTGACAAAAACTAAACAGAAACTAAAACCAGACAAACCAGAGAGAAACCCTGGATTTTAGAACACAATCAGAGCTGGAAGACACCTGCCTGGTCTTATTCAGGGCATTTTTTGACAGAGGCACTCTGAAGGATGGAACCAAAAAAATCTCCCTGAGAAAATTTGCTCTGGCAGCTGCCTTTAAATTTTGTAGTCAGATCCACCAGCACTCCCCTGCCTAAATTTTTAGGCAAAGAATAAGAAAGATAAAATGATAGTTTAGAGGATTGTAACTAAAGCATTAAATAAAATCAGATGACAACAGGAAAAGCTGTAACTTTACCTAAGTCTGCTATCCATTCTCAAATTCCATAGTTGCTGTAACTGGTGGTTCAGGTTGACTACGCTGATATTTCTCCACTCCCTCAATCTTAGCTGGGCAGTAGTAGACTAAGCAGCTGGAGAGAACTAAGAGAACTAAGAGCAGCCGCCCTGCTGTTGCTTGGGATAATTGGGTGATGTTTGGCCTGCTGGAATCAGAATTTGCTGAGGAAACACCGACATTGCCCCTAACTGTTTGATGGGGCTGAGAAGGGTCCCGTAGCCAATTTTCCTGAATCATCTGCCTTTCGGAAGTATATTTAAATTTACATTAATTCACTCAAAGTTTCCCTCTCTTGTAGAGTAGGAAGATTTCAGGACTTTAGGAGCTGGCTTCCCCTTAAGGGGAGACTCAGACTGATATCTGGGGATAGTAGGGCAATTTTTAGCAACATGTCCTAGACCCCCACATTGAAACAAGATTTACTGGCAGAAGTACTTCCCTAGACACCCTTCCTTCATTTTTTTTCTGCCATTTACCAAAGTATTATCCTGGAGGCCCACCCTGAAGTGGTGCGGCAATAGCCAGACCTTGCATGTATGAAGGCTTAATATCAGCACATATTATGATGTGATCTCCTGTATCTCCAGCCTGATCTAAAGATTGTTGGAGCAGGGACCTCCAAGGGTCTGAGACAAAGACAGGGATATGCAACCCAATAAGCAAAAAGCGTAAGGAGGAGCAGAAAGTTGAGCATAAGAAAGAGCAGAGGGTGGCAGAGGCACAAAAGTTAAGGCAACCATAGCCAAGACACCCTTATTATCTCCTGAGTTATCCTCAGACTCCAAGGTCTTCTCATATCTACATCACTCCATTTCAAGCTCACTCTAATACTCTTCAGACAAAAGCTCCTCCTCAAATAAAAACATTTGTAGAAAAATATAAAGGGCCCTGGCCGGCAGGTTCAGTGGTAGACTGTTGGCCCAGTGTGTTGAAGTCCTGGGTTCAATTCCTGGCCAGGGCACATAGAAAAAGCACCCATCTGCTTCTCCACCCTTCCCCTTCTTCTTTCTCTCTATCTCTCTCTTCCCCTCCCACAGCCGAGTCTCCATTGGAGCAAAGTTGGCCTGGGCATTGAGGATGGCTCCATGGCCTCCACCTCAGGCACTAGAATGGATCCAGTTGCAGTGGAGCAATGCCCCAGATGGGCAGAACATCGTCCCTGGTGAGCATGGCATGTGGATCCCAGTCAGGTGCATGTGGAACACTGTCTCTCTGCCTTCCCTCTTCTCACTTCAAAAAAAAAAAAAAGTTCCTTACTTTTGACTCTAATTACCTTATAATTTATTACTGCTGACTATACTTTCCCTGAAAACTTTACTCACTGTGCACACTTGGGGAGTTTTGTCACCTGCCTTTAGTTTAGTTTTCTCTTCCTGAGGACCCTGTTTTGGCACCACCTTCCACAGTCCAGCACGGCTAGTAATTGTCCAGGTCCAGAGTGAGAACCGTGTGGAATGAAGAAATAAAGTCAGAGGGAAAAAGGATGAGATTGGGAGGTCTCTGCACAGGCTTTAGCTTGCAGAGCGAGTCTCCACCCTAAGCCGTTTTATTTATAGGGCAGAGTAAAGCCATCAGCAAATCAAAGAGATCTCTAATACAAAGTCACATTTCCAAGGCAACCCAAGAATTCTCCACAGTGCAGAAAACTCTCCACCAGAGGTAACATCTTAACTTCATAAAACAAAGCATAAGAAGGGAACAATCTTCAGTCTTTTCGAGGGATATGGGGCATAGAACAAGTAGAAACAATCCAGCATCACATCTAACATGGACGTGTGGGGAAGAACTTAGCCCTTAGCAACTTCACCAAGCAAGTGAGGTAGGGTGTTGGGCAGATGGTCAGCTTACTGCCAGTCCCTCACATTTTGGTTCTCCAAATATTTAAATTCCAAGGACCCTGTCAGCTTGTAGTCTCCAAGAATTTTGTACCATCCAAGGCCAATTATGATATAACAGATTCTAATTTTGGCTTTTTATTGAAAAACACTGTTCTATTTTTATCTTTTTAAGGGCTACTGCAAAAAAAAAATTAAAATGTTTCAATTTTTTTCTGATTTACTTATGTCATTCACTATAATGTTCTCAAGGTCCATCCATGTTTTAAACGGCACTATGTCATCATTTCTTATAGCTGAGTAGTATTCCATTGAATATGTGTACCATATCTTCTCTTTTTTTCCCTTAAATGAGAAGCAGTGAAGCAGAGAGACACACTCTCACATGTGCCCCAACTGTGATCCACACAGCAAGCCTCCTATGGAGTGATGCTCTGCCCATCTGGGGTTGTTGCTTTACTGCTCAGCAACCAAGCTATTTTAGTATCTGAAATGAGACCATGGAGACACCTTCAGTGTAAAGGGCCAAATTGTTCCAACTGAGCCATGGCTGTGGGTGGGGAAAAGAGCTAGAGAGAGAGAAGGGAGAGAGTCAGAGGGTGAAAAAATGGAAGGTTGCTTCTCCTGTGTGCCTTAACTAGGAATCAAAGTTGGGATATCCACATGTTGAGCTGATGCTTTACCACTGAGTCAAATGACCAGGGCCACATCTTCTTTATCCAGTCCTCTATCGAAAGACAGTTTGATTGTTTTCATATCTTGACCAACCTGAATAATGCTGCAATGACCATACAGGTGCATGTGTCTTTAAGTACTAATGCTTTTGAGTTTCTGTGGTAGATACTCAGTAGAGGAATTGTTGAATCATATAGTAGTTCTATTTTTAATTTTTTGAAGAATCACCACACATTCTTCCTTGATAGTTGTACTAATTTACATTCCAACCAACAGTGAATTAGGGCTTCTTTTTCTCCACAGCCTCTCCAACACTTGTCTTGTTGATGATAGTCAATCTAACAGATGTGAAGTGATACCTAATCATAGCTTTGATTTACGTTTTTCAAATAGCTAGTAAAAAATAGGATCTTTTCATATACCTGTTGGCCACTTGTATGTCTTCATGGGAGAAGTTTCTGTTCAGTGTCCTCTCCCCAATTTTTAATTGGATTTTTTTGCTTGTTTGTTGCTGAACTTTGTGAATTCTTTATATACTTTGAATATCAACCCTTTATTGGAAGCTGTTGTTTGCAAACATCATCTCATTTACTTGGCTGCCTATTTGTTTTGTTCTCAATTTATTTTGTTTAGCAGAACCTTTTTTTTTTTGTATTTTTCTGAAGCTGGAAACGGGGAGAGACAGTCAGACAGACTCCCGCATGCGCCCGACCGGGATCCACCTGGTACGCCCACCAGGAGCGCTGCTCTGCCCACCAGGGGGTGATGCTCTGCCCCTCCGGGGTGTCGCTGTGCCGCAACCAGAGCCACTCTAGCGCCTGGGGCAGAGGCCAAGGAGCCATACCCAGCGCCCAGGCCATCTTTGCTCCAATGGAGCCTTGGCTGCGGGAGGGGAAGAGAGAGACAGAGAGGAAGGAGGGGGGGTTAGGGGTGGAGAAGCAAATGGGTGCTTCTCCTATGTGCCCTGGCCGGGAATCGAACCTGGGTCCCCCGCACGCCAGGCCTACGCTCTACCGCTGAGCCAACCGGCCAGGGCTAGAACCTTTTTAGTTTGATATAGTCCCATTCATTCATTTTTGCCTTCACTTATCTTACTTTTGGGATCAAATTCATAAATTGTTCTTTATGACCAAGGTCTATGAGTTTAGTACCCATGTTTTCTTCTATGCAATTTATAGTTTCAGATCTTATGTTTACATTTTCATTCATTTGAATTAATTTGGGGCAGGAAGACAAACTTTAGTCAAGCTTTATTCTTTCACATATGACTTTCCAATTTTCCCATCACCATTTATGGAAGAGACTTTCTTGTCTCCATTGTGTGTATTTGGCTCCTTTGTCAAAGATTATTTGTCCATATATATATGGTTTTATTTCTGGGTTCTTGATTTTGTTTCATTGGTCTGTGTGTCTGTTTTTCTGCTCTTTTGATTATCATGGCTCTATATTATAATTTGAAGTAAGATGGGGTGATGCCTTTGGCTTCATTATTTTTCCTCCAGATTGCTTTGGCTATTTGGGCCTTTATATAGTTCCATATGACCTGGTGAATTTTGTTCTATTTCTTTAAAAAGTGACATTAGGATTTAGATGGGAATTGCTTTAAATTTGTATATTGCCTTGGGTAATACGGCCATTTTAGCTATTTTGATTCTTCTAATCCATAAACATGAGATATTTTTCTATTTTGTTGTGTCTTTTTCAATTTTTTCTAGTAATGCTTTGTAGTTTTTAGTCTATGGTTCAATTTTAGCTTACTATTGTTTATACAAGTATGGTTATTATTAACTTAATTTTACTTAAAACAAGGTTCTACTATAAATTATACAATCATGTATAAGCAGATTACTTTTGTTATCTAAATTTAAACAGCATCCTGACCAGGTGATGATGCAGTGGATAGAGCATCAGACTGGGATGCAGAAGACCCAAGTTTGAAACCCTGAGCTCACTGGCTTGAGTTTGGGCTCATCCAATTTGAGCATAAGATTATTGACATGACCCCAGTGTCACTGACTTGAGCCCAATGGCACTGTATTGAGCAAGGTGTCTCTTGTTCTGCTGTAACCTCCCCATCAAGGCACATAGGAGAAAGCAATCAATGAACAACTAAGGTATTGAAATGAAGAATTGATGCTTCTCATCTTTCTCTCTTTCTGTTTGTCTGTCCCTATCTGTCCCTCTTTATGTCTCTGTTGCAAAAAATTAAAATAAATAAGTAAAATACAAAAATAAAAATAAATAAATACATTTAAACAGGAATTACAGAAGAAATATTGCACTTGTCTTCGTACTTTGCCTTAGCAGCTCTTCAAAAGTTATTTCAGATATAAGACCCTATACATTTCAACAAGCCTCCAATTCTATGCTGAGCCTAGTATTCTCTATTGGCATTTCTTACCCTTTCTCATCTCATCACTCTTTCTATGTTTCCCTCTACTGCAGAAGATGAAATTTTGGGATCACATGCACTACATTGCCTTGCCAGTTGATATTCATGTAGTCTTTTATGTGTGTGTGTGTGTGTGTGTGTGTGTGTCTGTGTGTGTGTGTGACAGAGACAGAGAGAGGGACAGAAAGAATGGGGGACAGATGAGAAGCATCAATACTTTGTTGCAGCACCTTAGTTGTTTATTGATCACATTCTCATATGTGCCTTGACCAGCGGGCTATAGCAGAACAAGTGACCCCTTGCTCAAGCCAGTGACCTTGGGCTCAAGCTGGTGAGCCTTGCTCAAACCAGATGAGCCTGCACTCCAGCTGGTGGCCTCGGGGCCTTGGACCTGGGTCCTCTGCATCCCAGTCTTACACTCTATTCACTGCACCAGTACCTGTTCAGGCTAAATCCATATAGTTTTAGATTCCATGCTCAGATGCATTAGCATTAGGTTTGAAAGGCAGGTGAAAAGCAAAATCCATTTTGTTTTTTCTTGTGTTAGTGTCAAGCTGACTCATAAAATCCCAAAAACATGTTTCTTGTTGTTATTGTTGAAACATCTACATTTCCCAGCCATTTCAACTGCCTTTAGTCTGAAGAAAGTCTATAAAGTTGGCAGTAATTTCCTGCAGCTCCTTACCCTGGGTCAGCAGTATCTCTGCAAGCCTCTGCTTATGTAAAAATAAAAGGTAGTAGCAGTCATCTTGGTACCCTTTTATCTCTTCCAGTGCTTTTTTGGTTCTTTTTTTCCCTCTAACTCCAAGCAGCTAATGCTTTGCATTCTGTTACTATAGGTTAGTTTATATTTTTAAATTTTATATAAATGAAATCTTACTCTTTTTGTCTGGCTTCTATCACTCTCAATATTTTTAAATATTCATCAATATTCTTGCAGTGTCAGATTTGATTATTTTGTATTACTGAGTAACATTCCATTATAAATACACTTTGTTCACTCATATACCTATTAATAGATATTTGTATTATATCCAGTTTTTGGGTTATTATAAATAAAGCTATGAACTCATCTATAAGTCCTTTTATAGGCATGCTTTTATTGCCCTTGAATGGCTGGTTTATATGAGAGGTTTGTTCAACTTTTGAAGAACAGCCAACTTTCCAAAGTGATTGTATTATTTTATATTGATTACATCATTTTGTATGGCCTCCAGTTGCTCTGCAATTTTTTCAACACATTTTTCTTTTTTTATTTTATCCAGCCTAATAGGAGAGAATTTGGATGATCTACATCTCTATCAAGACTTAAATATGGCCACTTAGAGGAATTTTAGGTAAGATGTACAAAATACTAGGTAATGGTGAAGGGGCAAGAGTACAGAATGAACCATAGAACAGGAGCAGCAATGAGTAATAACTTGGAGACAATACCCTTTTCTTTCTATGTGAGCCTTTGGCATTGAACATGAATCCTAAACAAAAATGGCAAGTCAGTTTTGAAATACTCTTTAGATGGTGTTAAAGGAAAGCCACTTTTTATCCAACCAGAAAATCTTTGCCTCCACAAAATCACCCTAAAAGAGATGTTAGAAATAGTACTTTGATGTCAAAGTCATTTTATGACCTCCTCAGCATCTATTAAACTATATTCATGTTCTAAGTGTTGCTTGGAGATGTCTAAACCTCCCTTAGCAATGGTTGACTGTGTTAATATTTAGATGACCAATTAAAATAAAGATGTGGCTCTCCATCACCTGAGGTGGTATATCTAGGAAGGTCAGAGGAAGAGGCTCTGGGTTAGACCTGCTTTTGACATCATCATGACTCAAGTAGCCAGGGATCCATGGGAACCTAGAATATTTATAATACAACCAAATTCAAAAATCAAAAAGAAAAGGAAAACCCTCTGTCAACTGAGATCAAGAAATGGTGTCAATGTAAGATGACCTCAACAAAGTTTCTTCTTTTTTCCATTGACTTTGCCTTCCACCATGTCTCTCTATGCTTGACTGGCACAAAACCCTTCACCAGCTCATGCCTTTTTTCATGAATTTTCCTTTCATATTCAGTCCTCTTCTTTCTATAAACTAATGACCCACTGAGGTCACATGCAATGTTGCCTTTTCAGGTGCCAAAGATAACTGCAAAGGCCAAAATACACTTTCAAGAGGAATCAAGAAATAAGTCTTAAATATTTGTATCTTAGTCAAAAAAGCTTAGAAATACAGAAAGACCAACAATATCCATCTGTCATCATATTCTTATTAAGAATTATAGTGAAAATAAAAGAATCAAAGTAGGGAATAGAATCAAAAGAAAAGTCATAATCAAAGGAGAAGGAATCAGGATAAGAGATGAGGTCAGCCTGTCCCAGGAAAGGGGTACCAATGAAAGCTCACCACTTCACATTACCTGTGCAGTGATTAGCTAAATAGAAAAGGTCAGAGACCTGCTCTGTCTTCAGAGGCCTGGTTTCTGAGAAATAGTCAACAATATATACACTGAATCTCATATCTACAGGGTGAACCATTGGCTATGATTGAAATAAAAATCAAGTTGTGAAAAAGTGATGTTTGTGGGTCTTTAAATTTTCTGGGAAAGTAAAAGAAGAGAAAAGATCATGGAAGTAGGTACAGGGGCCCTACATGGTAATGGACAAAGACTTGACTTGGAATGGCAAACATATAATACAGTGTACAGAGAAGATGTGTCATATAATTATGCCCCTGAAACCTGTATAGTTTTGTTAACCAGTGTCACCCAATAAATGCAATAAAAATTAAAAATAAAACATAAAAATTAGAGAGAAAGAAAAGGCAGGCACATGAGAAAGGGAGAGGTATGAAGTCCTGGATGGATGGGGATCATACTCTTATGTCCACAATCAGGTATTAACAATAAAAATTAGGTCAAAATTGATTATTGAAGATAAATATTCTTCCTTAACACTTTATCTAGGGTCAAGGAGTAAAAAGTGAAATTGCTCTATTGGCTCGGGGTAAGGAGTGACAATAATATCTAGATTGTCAAAACTCAGAAGAGTGTTTGATGTGTGGAGGATGACTATAATACTGTCTCAAAATTGGCAGGCAAAAAAAACACTTCTTGGTCACCTTTATCATAGTAAGGTTTGCTGTATGCTACCTTACACTATAAGCTGACGGTGCTCAGAATGTACAAAATGCTCATCCTATTAAATGTCACCAGAGGCACTCCCAAGGACCCAAACACTGCTTGAAGGGCACATATCCAACACAAATTAGGCCACTTTTTTTCTAAGAAACTTGTGTTGAAGCAGTGGCCTCCCAAGTGCTGGGCAGTAAGAGTGACTCTCCCTCACACAGGCAATAAAGAAGAACATTTTCTGAATTTTTTTTTCTGACAGAGATAGACACAGAGAGAAAGACAGGGACAGACAAACAGAAAGGTAGATAGACGAGAAACATCAATTCTTTATTGTGGCATCTTAGTTGTTTGTTGATTGTTTGATTGTTTTTCTTATATGTGCCTTGACCAGGAGGCTATAGCAGAGTGAGTGACCCCTTGCCTATGTCAGTGACCTTGGGCTCAAGCCAGTGGCCTTGAGCTTTAAACCAGCAACCTTTAGGCTCCAGCCAGTGACAGTAATGAAGTCATGTCTATGAACCCACTTTCAAGCTAACAACCCTACACTCAAGCTGGTGAGCCCATGCTGAAGCCTGATGAGCCACACTGAAGCCAGTCACTTGGGGTTTAGAACTTGAATTTTCTACATCCCAGTCCAATGCTCTATCCACTGCACCACCACCTGGTCAAGCACTTTCTGCTTTTTTAATGAAAGTATAAGACTAAGTTAAAACTGGTCCTGTAATAATCACTATACTCTAGCATTTCTAAATAATTACAGGGGTAAAACATTCTTCTTCAATAAATTATTTTGTTAGCTCAACTTCTAAAAAGTTGTTCTGCTTTATGTTTTAAAACTATAAGGTTTATTCTACAACTAAACAAAAAACTAAGGCCCTGGCCAGTTGGCTCAGTAGTAGAGCATTGGCCTGACTTGCAGGAGTCCTGGGTTTGATTTCCAGCCAGGGCACACAGGAGAAGTGCCTATCTGCTTCTCCACCCATCCCCCTCTCCTTCCTCTCTGTCTCTCTCTTCCCCTCCTGCAGCCAAGGCTCCATTGGAGCAAAGTTGGCCTGGGCGCTGATGATGGCTCTGGCCTCTGCCTCAGGTGCTAGAATGGCTCTGGTTGCAACAGAGCAATGCCCCAGATGGGCAGAGCATCGCCCGCTGGTGGGCATGCCGGGTGGATCCCGGTCAGATGCATGCAGGAGTCTGTCTGACTGCCTCCCCATTTCCAACTTCAGAAAAATACAAAAAACAAAAAAATTAAAAATTAAAAAAAATTAAAAAAACTAAACTCAATTCAAAAGTAAGCAAAGCATATATATATATATGAAGATAAATATATATATATAATGCATATATAAAGATGCACAAATGGCAAATAGGTACATGAAAAATGATCAACATCATTAGTTAATAGGGAAATATAAGTTAAACCACAACAAGATGTCAATTTACATTTACTAAGATGGCTATTTTGAATAAAAATAACAAGTTTTGCAGAGGATGTGGAAATATTGAAGTCCTCATACATTCCTGATGGGAAGGTAAAATTGTACAGGTGCTTTTGCAAACACTTTGGTGTTACCTCAAAAGTTTAAACAGAATAATCAGGTGATCCAGCAATTTCACTCCTAATTATATATGTAAAATATTTAAAACAGTGTGTTTTTGTATACCAGTGTTTATAAAAGCGTTATTCACAATACGTAAAAGGTAAAAACGACACAAGTGTCCATCAACAAATGAATAACTAAACAGGAGCAGGAAGCATCAATTCTCATATGGGCCTTGACCAGGCAAGCCAGGGGTTTTAATCTGGCGATCTCAATGTTCCATGTCAACGCTTTATCCACTGTTACACAACAGGTCAGGCCATTGTGGATGAAATTAATATTAGTAAATTATAAACAGAACAATGTTAATATTTTGTTTATAATTTTTGCATATGTATTCATTAGAGAATGCTCTGCAGTTTCCTTTTTCTCTGTTTTTTTTTTTTTTTTTTTTTTAGATACTGGGTTCAGGGTTACATTGACCTTATAAAATTTATTAAGGAATATTGCTTCATCTATGTTTTGGAAGACATTGAGAAGGATAGGTACACAATTTTTGAATGTTTCGTAGAATTAATTAATATAGCTCTCTGGTCCTGAAGTTTTATTTTTGGGGAGGTTTTTGATAGTTCTTTGTAGTATTTTCTCCATGCTTATGGGTGAATTTAGGTTTTCCACTTCTTTGTAACTCAAGTTAAAAAAATTGTATAGTTCTAGAAATTTACCTATTTCTTCTAGATTGTTGCATTTGGTGGTATATAGTTTTTTATAGTATTTTAGTATGGTCCTTTGTATATCTATGATGTTTATGGTAATTTCTCTTTTTTTCATTTCAGATTTTGGTTATATGAGTCTTTTCTATTTTTTTCTTAGTAGGTCTAGCTGGGGTTTGTCAATTTTATTCATCTTTTTAAAGAACCAGATCTTTCTTGTATTAATTTTTTATAGTATTTTATTCTCTGTTTCATTTAGTTCTGCTCTAATTTTTACTATTTCTTCTGCTGAGTTTGAGTCGCCTTTGTTCTTCTTTATCTAGTTCCGTAAGGTGTGATATTAGATTGTTTACTTGGAATCTCTCTTGTTTCTTGATATATGTCTGTAATGATATAAACTATCCTCTTGTTACTGCTTTTGATACATCCCAGAAATTTTGATGCCATATTGTTATTCTCCTTTGTCTGTATAAACATTTTTATCTCTGCTTTTATTTCTTCTTTGCCCCAGTCTTTTATTAGAAATATGTTATTTAATTTCCACATATTTGTGGGTTTCTTGGCTTCATATTTTCAGTTGAATTTTAATTTAATAACCTTACAGTCATAAAATATGTTTGGTACAATTTTAATCTTCCTGAAATTGTTGATGTTAGTTTTGTGGCCCAACATATGATTTACCCTTGAGAATGTACCATGCACACTGAAAAAAAAATGTATAATCTGAGGTTCTGGGAGGAGATGTCTGCAAATTTTTGTTTTGTCCATTAGATCTAGTGTGCTATTTAAAGGCCATATATATATATATATTGTTTGTTTGTTTGGTTGGATGATTTCTCTAAAGCCTTCAGTGGTGTATTGAGTTCTTCAAGTATGATTGTGCTTTTGTCGATTTCTATTTTTAGATTATTTAGTAGATGTCATATATATTTTGGTATTTCCTGATGTATTAAGTAGTTGTATATCTTCTTAATAGTATGTTCCCTTTATCATTATAAAATGTCCCTCTTTGTCTCTTGTTACCTTTGTTGTCTTGAAGTCAGCATTGTCAGGTATAAGTATGGCTATGCCTGCTTTCTTTGGGTATTATTTGCTTGCAGAACCATTTTCTAACCTTTCACTTTCAGTCTACTTTTGTCCTTGAAGCTTAGATGTGTCTCTTGAAGGTAACTGAATACTGCCTTTGGATTTTGCTTTTTGATCCAATCTGCTACTCTGTCCCTTTTTATTGGTGAGTTCATCCCATTTACATTTAGGATAACTATTGACACTTTAGAATTTCTTGTAGCCATTTTTTATTTTGTTTTCTGGTAGCTTTGTGTATTGTTTGGTTCTTATTTTTTTTATTTTCTGTCAGTTTTTATTTGGTGGCACTCTGCACTTTTTTTACCTGTTTCTTCTTATTATAAGCTATGTATTTCAGTAGTGGCTTTTTCATGGGTAGTTACCATAGGTTATTAAGAGAAAAATTTTCATACATACAAGTCTTTTCATGTAAGTGCTTTAGCACTCAATTTTCCTTTGAGACTGCAGATTGTTAGTTAGCTGTTCAACTCTTACAATATTATTGTCATAGATTATCCTTGTTTATATTAAAACCTTGTTGGAGCTTTTACTTATAGTTTTGATTTGTTCTGTTCTTTGTATCTGGTTGAATAACCCCTTTGAATATTTTCTGCATTGGCAAATTTTAGGTGATAAACTTTCTCAGCTTCTGCACATCTACAAAAGTTTTTATTTCTCCTTCATTTTTGAAAGATAACATTTATGTATATGTAATTATTGGCTGTTATTCTCTCTTTCAGTATTTTGAATGTTTGGGTCCACTCTCTTCTGGTTTGTAGAGTTTCTATTGTGAAGTCCAATGATATACTAATGGACCTTCCTTTATATGTCATATTCTTATTTTTCTTAGCTGTCTTGAGGAGTCTTTCTTTGTCATTGATTTTTGTCAATTTTTTAATGGTGTGCCTTGGAGAGAGGTTTGTTTGGATTGAGGTAACTCAGCATTCTGATTGCTTCTTAAATTTGAGTGTCTAACTCTTTTCATAGGTTTGGAAATTTCTCATCTATTATTTGTTTGAATAGGTTCCCCATTTCCTTCCCTCTTCTTCTGATATACCCATTATTCTTACTTTGTTATTTATTTATTTATTTATTTTTATTTTGTTCTTTCTTATGGAGTCAGACAATTCTTGTTCTGCTCTATTATTATTATTTTTAAATTTATGAATCTTTTTCTTCTCTCTGTAACATCTCTAGGTGCTTGTCACTGGTATCACTGATTCTCTTCTTTATCTGGTGTGTTCTATTAGCTATACTCACTACATTTTTCCATTCATGTATTAAGTTCTTCATCCCTGGTTCTATTTTAAAATTTTAATCTCTCTGGTTAAAGACTCATTTTGATCATTTTTTTTTGAGTTTATAAAATTACCTCTTAGTGTTTTCTGACATCTCATTCAATATTTTTAGAACTTTAATTTTGAATTCTTTATTGTTTAACTCCAAAGTTTCAATGTGATTGAGATTGCTTTCTGGAGCTATTTACTTTTCTTTCTGAACTATGTCTTTGTCTTGTGTAGCCATGATATTCAATTTTTTTCTTTCTTGTTGACATTTGAGAGGCTTATTTTTAATAACTTTAATAAAAAAACAACTAAAAATAAAAAAAATTGAAAAAATACAATAAAAATATGATAATAAAATAAATACCAAGTAAAAGGAAAAAGTACAAAACACAAATAGCAAAAACAAAAAAAAGCAAAAACAAATAAAAACCCACAAAAATTAAAAATAAAAATATAAAACAAAGAAAATAAAATTCAAAAGACAAAAAGTGAAAAAATATAAAAAAATTAAAAGAAAAAAGAATAGAAAAATATTTCAGTTTTGAGAGGTTACTGTGTTTTTTAAGTAAGTGATGTATTACAAGTTTTATTTCTGTGAAATACCTGGGCTGACCTCCACTGAGATGTTGCTGTCGCAATGATGTAGATGTTGCCTGGATTCATGTTGGTAAATGGGGTGTGTTGTGAGCATTTTGTGACTCTACAGCTTCAACAATGGTGATCTCAGGCTTCCTCATGTCTCAGCAAACCAGATCCAGAAGTGGAGCTCCTTTGTACTTCAGGCTGGAGTGTTAGCTGTGGGATCTGTCTCTGTCATTCTCCATACCTGCAACATGAGGGAGGTAAGAATGGGCTAATGGGGGGCTACACTTTGGTTTTCTCTGTCTCTGTGCAGAGTGTGGGTGTTGGGCAGACTGTAGAAACCTTAGTTGTGACCCCTTGTTCTGCTGATGCTTGGTTTTGTAATGCCCTCTTTTCCCCTCAATCTCTTTGCTCTTTTTGTCAGAAAGAGACCCAGTCAATTCAGGTTTCTCCCCTTCCCAAAGGTGACCATGAGTAAATTTTACTGTCCGACTCTATTTTCAATCATTCCCACCTTACTTCATATAGTGAGCTGATATTTTCTGACGAGCATGCAAGCCCAGCTAGAATTTCTTTGCTCTGTAATAGCTGTTCAATTTGTTAAAATTTTAAGAGGAAAGATCAGGAGTATCTCTCACATAGCTATTAGTTTGACATCAGCCAGTAGTGTGATTATTCAATTTAGTTCTTGTTTCTTAAGACTGGTGAAGATATTAAGAGTTGGTTTGTTTTGATGGTTTTATAAATTTTGGATTACTTTTTCTTGTTTTGTAAAATATATTTTAGTATTTTGATAAAAAATTGTGTTGACACTATAGATTGCTTTATGTGTTATGGATATTTTCATGATGTTAATTATTTTATTAATGAACATGGTTGTTCTTCCATTTGTTTGTTGCATCAATTTCTTTCTCCAGTTACTTATAATTTCACAAACATATTTTCTTTACCTTCTTTATTAAATTTATATCTAGATTTTTTAATAAAATAAAAAATAGGATTGTTTGCTTAGACTCCCTTTCTAAATGGATATAATTAGTGTACAAATATGCATTCATTTCTGGATACTTATTTTGTATCCTGCTACTTTACTGAAATAATTTATTAGTTTTAGTATTTTTTTCAGTGGACACTTTAGAGTTTTTTTTTACATATGATCATGTAATTTTTAAACACATAATAACAGTTTTACAACTTTCTTATTTGGGTGCTATTTATTTCTGGGTGTTTACTGTTTTTGTTTGTTAAATAATTTAATTATTGTGATGACATTTGAAAACAAAAGCACATAGGTCTCAAGTAAATATTTCTACAATATTTTAGTTGTTATATATTCAATACCTAAAGAAAAATCTTTTTCAGTCAACATATTTTGGTCCCTCTTCATTGAACTTTTCCCACCATATCCACCACAATTTTCTCCCCCTGGTAACCACATCACTTCTATGTCGATAAGTCTCAGTTTTATGTCCCATGTATGTATGAAATCATATAGTTCTTAGCTTTTTGTGTTTACATATTTCACTCAGCCTAATGTTCTCAAGGTCTATCAATGCCGTCATAAAAATCAATATGTTATCATTTCTTATGGCTGAGTAGTATTTATATATATAAATTATTTATATATATTAAATATATAATTATATAATTAAATATATAGTACTTATATATTATATTGCATACACTTATTTGTTTATTTCATTTACAAAATTAAATTTTACAGGGTGACATTGATCATCAATAAGAGTATAAAAGTTTAGTTAAACATTTCTACCTTAAAACTGTTGTTTATGTTGTATATCCATCGTCTAATTTGTATAGAGGTTTGGGTAATATGAACATTTTAAATATGTTAATTCTCTAATCTATATACAAACAATATTTTTCAATTTTATTATTTTTTTCAATTTCTTTTAATTATGCTTTGTAGTTTTTAGTACATAAGTCCTTCACATCTCTTTTAAACTTTACTCATAAGTATTTTATTTTTATCTGCTGTAATTGTAAAAGTCATAGTTTTTGTAACTTCATTTTTTAAATTTAATTAATTGTGTTTACAGGAGTGACGTCACGGAAATGGCGCCGTGATCAGTGCGTCCAACAGCTCTCCCCTAAATCACAACAAATTTATCAACTAGAAACAGAAAAATTTATCCTCGGAGCATTCCGGAGTTCCACACAAACTGATAGCGAAAGGACTGTTATCACTTGAATCTGAGAGACGAGGGTGTGGAGGAATCTACCACAGGGACGTTCTTTCAAACCGCAAGGAAGTGCGCCTGTGTGCTATCAATAAGACCACCCTCAGATGCCGATAAGAAAGAGGAAATCGAATATTATGGATACAAAAGAAAGAGAGGTAACACAAATAGATGTGGAAAAATCTATGGAGAAAATACTTAACATATTGGAAGCCTTGGAGCTAAATGACAGAGAATTTAAAATAGAAATCTTAAAAATACTCAGAGATATACAAGAAAACACAGAAAGGCAATATAGGGAGATCAGAAAACAACTCCATGAACACAAAGAATATATTACCAAGGAAATTGAAACTATAAAAACAAATCAAACAGAAATGAAAAACTCAATTCACGAGCTGAAAAACGAGGTAACAAGCTTAGCTAACAGAACAGCCCAGATTGAAGATAGGATTAGTGAAATAGAAGACAAACAACTTGAGGCACAACAGAGAGAAGAAGAAAGAGACTCAAAAATAATAAAAAATGAGAAAGCCCTACAGAAATTGTCTGACTCCATCAGAAAGAATAACATAAGAATAATAGGTATATCAGAGGGAGAAGAGAAAGAAAATGGAATGGAGAATATACTCAAACAAATAATAGACGAGAACTTCCCAAGCCTGTGGAAGGAACTAAAGCCTCAAATTCAAGAAGCAAACAGAACACCAAGTTTTCTTAACCCCAACAAACCCACTCCAAGGCACATCATAATAAAGATGACACAAACCAATGACAAAGAAAAAATTCTCAAGGCAGCCAGGGAAAAGAAGAGTACAACATATAAAGGAAGGCCTATTAGATTATCATTAGATTTCTCAGCAGAAACTCTACAAGCTAGAAGAGAGTGGACCCCAATATTTAAAGCCCTGAAAGAGAGGAACTTTCAGCCACGAATACTATACCCATCAAAGCTATTCTTCAAGTATGAAGGAGATATAAAAACATTCACAAATACAGAAAAGATGAGAGAATTTATCAACAGAAAGCCCCCACTCCAGGAAATACTAAGGGGGGTTTTCCAACCAGATTCAAAGAACAAAAGAAAACAACACCACAAGTAACAGCTCCACCAAGAACACAATAAAACCAAACTTAAACTGTGACAACAAAGGAAAAAAAGGGGGGAGAGGATGGAGATTAACAGTAGCAAAGGACGATGAAGTGCAGAAATACTTATAAGATAGGGTACTACAATGAATATGGTAGGTACCCTTTTCATTACTTAATGGTAAACACCCTTGAAAAAACCACCACAAAAACACTTGACTTAAAAAAGGTAGCAACAGAGGAAAGAAGTATGGAATACAAACAAACAAAAACAAATGATAGAAAAACAAAAGAGAAGAATCAAACTAGATACAAAACTAACAGAAAGCAATTTATAAAATGGCAGTAGGGAACCCACAAGTGTCAATAATTACACTAAATGTAAATGGATTAAACTTACCAATAAAAAGACACAGAGTAGCAGAATGGATTAAAAAAGAAAATCCAACTATATGCTGCCTACAAGAAACACATCTAAGCAACAAGGATAAAAACAAATTCAAAGTGAAAGGCTGGAAAACAATACTCCAAGCAAACAACACCCAAAAAAAAGCAGGTGTAGCAATACTCGTATCTAATAATGCTGACTACAAGACAGAAAAAGTACTCAGAGACAAAAATGGTCATTTCATAATGATTAAGGGGAACTTGAATCAAGAAGACATAACAATCCTTAATATATATGCACCAAACCAAGGAGCACCAAAATATATAAGACAGCTACTTATTGACCTTAAAACAAAAACTAACAAAAATACAATCATACTTGGAGACCTCAATACACCGCTGACGGCTCTAGATTGGTCATCCAAACAGAGAAACAATAAAGATATAGTGGCCTTAAACGAAATACTAGAACACCTGGATATGATAGACATCTACAGGACACTTCATCCCAAAGCGACAGAGTATACATTTTTCTCTAGTGTACATGGAACATTCTCAAGAATTGACCATATGTTGGGCCACAAAGACAATATCAGCAAATTTAGAAAAATTGAAATTGTACCAAGCATATTTTCTGATCATAAAGCCTTGAAATTAGAATTCAACTGCAAAAAAGAGGGGGAAAAACCCACAAAAATGTGGAAACTAAACAACATACTTCTAAAAAATGAATGGGTCAAAGAAGAAATAAGCGCAGAAATCAAAAGATATATACAGACAAATGAAAATGAAAATACGACATATCAGAATCTCTGGGATGCAGCAAAAGCAGTAATAAGAGGAAAGTTCATATCACTTCAGGCCTATATGAAGAAACAAGAGAGAGCCGAAGTAAACCACTTAACTTCACACCTTAAGGAACTAGAAAAAGAAGAACAAAGACAACCCAAAACCAGCCGAAGAAAGGAGATAATAAAAATCAGAGCAGAAATAAATGAAATAGAGAACAGAAAAACTATAGAAAAAATCAATATAACAAGGAGCTGGTTCTTTGAAAAGATCAACAAAATTGACAAACCCTTGGCAAGACTCACCAAGGAAAAAAGACACAGGACTCAAATAAATAAAATCCAAAATGAAAGAGGAGAGATCATCACAGACATCATAGATATACAAAGAATTATTGTAGAATACTATGAAAAATTATATGCCACCAAATACAACAATCTAGAAGAAATGGATATATTCCTAGAACAATACAACCTTCCTAGACTGAGTCATGAAGAAGCAGAAAGCCTAAACAGACCAATCAGCAGGGAGGAAATAGAAAAAACTTAAAAATCTCCCCAAAAATAAAAGTCCAGGCCCAGACGGTTATACTAGTGAATTCTATCAAACATTCAAAGAAGACTTGGTTCCTATTCTACTCAAAGTCTTCCAAAAAATTGAAGAAGAAGCAATACTTCCAAACACATTTTATGAGGCCAACATAACCCTCATACCAAAACCTGGCAAGGATGGCACAAAGAAAGAAAACTACAGACCAATATCTCTAATGAATACAGATGCTAAAATACTAAACAAAATACTGGCAAACCAAATACAGCAACATATTAAAAAAATAATACATCATGATCAAGTGGGATTCATCCCAGAATCTCAAGGATGGTTCAACATACGCAAAACGGTTAACGTAATACACCATATCAACAAAACAAAGAACAAAAACCACATGATCTTATCAATAGATGCAGAAAAGGCTTTTGATAAAATACAACACAATTTTATTTTTAAGACTCTCAACAAAATGGGTAAATATCTCAACATGATAAAGGCCATATATGATAAACCATCAGCCAACATCCTATTAAACGGCATAAAACTGAGGACTTTCTACTTTAAATCAGGAACAAGACAGGGTTGTCCACTCTCTCCACTCTTATTCAACGTGGTGCTAGAAGTACTGGCCATAGCAATCAGACAAGACAAAGAAATAAAAGGCATCCATATCGGAAAAGAAGAAGTAAAGCTATCACTTTTTGCTGATGATATGATCCTATACGTTGAAAACCCGAAGGACTCCACAAAAAGATTATTAGAAACAATAAACCAATACAGTAAGGTCGCAGGATACAAAATTAACATACAAAAGTCCATAGCCTTTCTATATGCCAACAATGAAATATTAGAAAACGAACTCAAAAAAATAATCCCCTTCACGATTGCAACAAAAAAAATAAAATACCTAGGAATAAACATAACAAAGAACGTAAAGGACCTATATAATGAAAATTACAAAGCATTGTTAAGGGAAATCGAAAAAGATACAATGAGATGGAAAAATATTCCTTGTTCTTGGATAGGAAGAATAAATATAATCAAAATGGCCATATTACCCAAAGCAATATACAAATTTAATGCAATTCCCATCAAAATCCCTATGAGATTTTTTAAAGAAATGGAACAAAAAATCATCAGATTTATATGGAACTATAAAAAACTCCGAATAGCCAAAACAATCCTAAGGAAAAAGAATGAAGCTGGGGGCATTACAATACCTGACTTTAAACTATATTACAGGGCCACGATTATCAAAACAGCATGGTATTGATAAAAAAATAGACACTCAGACCAATGGAACAGAATAGAAAGCCCAGAAATAAAACCACATATATATGGTCAAATAATCTTTGATAAAGGGGCCAACAACACACAATGGAGAAAAGAAAGCCTCTTCAACAAATGGTGTTGGGAAAACTGGAAAGCCACATGCAAAAGAATGAAACTCGACTACAGCCTGTCCCCGTGTACTAAAATTAATTCAAAATGGATCAAAGACCTAAATATAAGACCTGAAACAATAAAGTACATAGAAGAAGACATAGGTACTAAAATCATGGACCTGGGTTTTAAAGAACATTTTCTGAACTTGACTCCAATGGCAAGAGAAGTGAAGGCAAAGATAAATGAATGGGACTACATCAGAATTAAAAGTTTTTGCTCAGCAAGAGAAACTGATATCAAAATAAACAGACAGCCAACTATATAGGAACTGATATTTTCAAATGACAGCTCAGATAAGGGCCTAATATCCAAAATTTACAAAGAACTCATAAAACTCAACAACAAACAAACAATCCAATAAAAAAATGGGAAGAGGACATGAACAGACACTTCTCCCAGGACGAGATACAAATGGCCAACAGATATATGAAAAGATGCTCAGCTTCATTAGTTATTAGAGAAATGCAAATCAAAACTACAATGAGATACCACCTCACTCCTGTTAGATTAGCTATTATCAACAAGACGGGTAATAGCAAATGTTGGAGAGGCTGTGGAGAAAAAGGAACCCTCATTCACTGTTGGTGGGACTGTAAAGTAGTACAACCATTATGGAGGAAAGTATGGTGGTTCCTCAAAAAACTGCAAATAGAACTACCTTATGACCCAGCAATCCCTCTACTGGGTATATACCCCAAAACCTCAGAAACATTGATACGTGAAGACACATGTAGCCCCATGTTCATTGCAGCACTGTTCACAGTGGCCAAGACATGGAAACAACCAAAAAGCCCTTCAATAGAAGACTGGATAAAGAAGATGTGGCACATATACACTATGGAATACTACTCAGCCATAAGAAATGATGACATCAGATCATTTACAGCAAAATGGTGGGATCTTGATAACATTATATGGAGTGAAATAAGTAAATCAGAAAAAAACAAGAACTACATGATTCCATACATTGGTGGAACATAAAAATGAGACTAAGAGACATGGACAAGAGCGTGGTGGTTACCAAGGGTGGGGGGGGAGGGAGGACATGGGAGGGAGGGAGGGAGAGAGTTAGGGGGAGGGGGAGGGGCACAGAGAACTAGATAGAGGGTGACGGAGGACAATCTGACTTTGGGCGAGGGGTTTGCAACATAATTTGATGACAAAATAACCTAGACATGTTTTCTTTGAATATATGTACTCTGATTTATTAATGTCATCCCATTACCATTAATAAAAATTTATTAAAAAAATTGTGTTTACATAGAATCTAGTGTCACCCTGAATGCATCCCCCCTCCCCCCTATTCCCCTTGCTGTAGGGAGTGGGACAATAGAGATGCTGAGGTGACTTCATTTTTTAAAGTTTATTTGTTGCTGTACTGGAAACTTGTAGCCTTTATTAAAATTTTAATAATTAAATTTAACATAGTGTCATGGATTAATAAGATTACATAAGTGTCAGGTAAACATTTTTATAGAATTTGAAATGTTGATTATTTCTTATACTTACACCCAAAGTCAAATTATTTTCCAGTAGACTTCTGTGTATTGATTTTCATTTTTCTTTATGTATGACAGAGACAGATAGAGAAAAAGAGAGAATGACAGATAGGAACAGAAAGAAAGAAAGAAAGAGAGAAAGAAAACATCAATTCTTCATTGTGACATCTTTATTTTTAATTAATGTTTTCACATATGTGTTTTGGCAAGGGTGCTACAGAAGAGCATGTGACCCCTTGCTTAAGCCAGAAATCTTGTGCTTCAAGCCAGTGACCATGGGGTCATGTCCATTAGCCCATACTCAGGTCAGTGACCTTGAGGTTTCAAACCTCGGTCCTCTGTGTTCCAGACAAACACTCTATCCACTGCACCACCACATGCTCAGGCTGTATATTGATTTCCTATTCTGCAAACTAAAAGTGCTAATTTATTATTTCTAATAGTTTTTTTGGTGAAGTCTTTGGGATTTTCTATATATAAGACCATGCCATCTGCAAAAAAGTGATACTTTTACTTCTTTCCTGATATGGATGCCTTTTATTATCTTCTCTTGCCTGATTGCTTTAGCTAAAACTTCCAAAACTATGCTAATTAAGAGTAGAGAGGCCTGCCTGACCTGTGGTGGTGCAGTGGGACACTGCAGATGCCAGTTCAAAATCCTGCACTTGTCTGGTCAAGGTACATATGGGAGTTGATGCTTTCTGCTCCTCCCCCCTTTCTCTGTCTCTCTCTCACTCACTCTATCTCCTCTTTAAAATGAATAAATAAAAAATTTAAATATATAATAAAATTCTTTAAAAAAGGGAGAGAAATAAGCAATCTTGTTTTTTTTTCTGATTTTAGAATAAACCCTTTATTATTTTACCCATAAGTATGATATTTACTAATGGTTTCTCATATATGACCTTTAGTATGTGAGATAAATTCCTTCTAAGCCCATTTAACTGGTGGTTTTAAGGGTAAAAGTATATTGTTTGTAATAGAATGACTTTTCTGCATTTATAAATAAGATCATATAATCTTTGTTTTTGTTTTATTTTGTGACAGAGACACAGAGAGAGACAAATAGGGACAGACAGACAAGAAAGAAGAGAGATAAAAAGCATCAATTCTGCATTGTGGCACCTTAGTTGTTCACTGACGTGCATTGACTGGGAGCTAAACCAGAATGAGTGACCCCCTGCTCAAACCACTGACCTTCGGTTCAAGCTGGTGAGCTGTGCTTAAGCCAGATGAGCCTGTACTCAAGCTGGTGACCTTGGGCTTTTTAACCTGGGTACCCTATATCCCAGTCTGATGCTCTATACGCTGCACTACAACCCGGTCAGGCTTTTTCTTTGCTTTTTTTTTTCTGAAGCTGGAAACAGGGAGAGACAGACAGACTCCCGCATGCGCCCGACCGGGATCCACCCGGCATGCCCACCAGGGGGCAACGCTCTGCCCACCAGGGGGCAATGCTCTGCCCCTCTGGGGCATCACTCTGTTGTGACCAGAGCCACTCTAGTGCCTGGGGCAGAGGCCAAGGAGCCATCCCCAGCACATGGGCCATCTTTGCTCCAATGGAGCCTTGCTGCAAGAGGGGAAGAGAGAGACAGAGAGAAAGGAGAGGGAGAGGGGTGGAGAAGCAGATGGGCATCTCTCCTGTGTGCCCTGGCTGGGAATCGAACCCGGGACTTCTGCACACCAGGCCGATTCTCTACCACTGAGCCAACTGGCCAGGGCCCTTTTTCTTGGCTTTTTAATGTGGTGTATTAATTGATTGGTTTTCATATGTTAAAGAATTCCTGTGTTTCTGGAATGAATATCACTTGATCGTGATGTATTATTTTTTAAAATGTATTGTGTTTGACTTGCTAGTATTTTGTTTAGAAGTTTTTAATCTATATTTATTAGAGCTACAGGTCTATAGTTTTCTTGGGTGCATGTGTGTTATCCTTACCAGGTTTTCATATCAGGGTTATGTTAGTGTCATAAAATTTGTTAGGGGTTTTTTGTGTCTTGTATCATTTTTTGGAAGACTTTAAAAAGAAAAGATGGACACTATGTGAGTGACATCAGAGAAATGACGCCATGAGGAGTGCTCTAGAAACCTCTCCCAGAAATTTTAACAAATTCAACAACAAGAGAGAGAAAAACAATCATAGGATCATCTGAAATACACATACATAAAACAAAGGTATTGCATTTTTTATTCTTTTTTTATGTGTTGCATTCAAAAAATCTTAACTCAGTTTCTTTTCTTTTCTCTCTCCCTCTCTTTCATTTTTTGTACTTTAATATTTCACTTATTCTCTCATTTGAATCTCATCCACAAAACAAATTACTTTTATTCTAGATTCAAGTTTTTGTGGCATTTTGTGTGCCTTTTACATTGTTTTTTATCTCTTCAGCATATCTTCCAACTCTGGCTCTCCATTCTATGTAGTGTTTGTTCCACTCAATACAATAGAATTTTCATTTTTTATTGTATTCATTTCTATTTTTTCTTTTCCTTTTTTTCTTCTCTTCTCTTACACAATTTCTCCATTCAACCATTACTTACAAACAAATTATTTTATTCTTGATCCAAATGTTTATTCTTGAGACATTCTGTCAATTTTTGCTTTGTTTTTTGACTCCTTGAACCTCCTCCCAACTCAGGCACCCCATTCTATGTATTTTTGTTCTATTTAGCACAATTGAATTTTTAGTTTTTCACAGCAATAGCTCAAAATGTTTTTCTTTTTTTATCAACTCTTATTAGTGTTATTAGAAATACCATTCTCAAATGCCAATAAGGAAAAATAAATTGAATATAATGGATACAAAAGATAGAAATGTAGCTCAGATAGATAAGAAAAAATTCACAGAATAAGTTTCAATAGCTTGGAAACCTTGAAGTTAAATGATGGAGAATTTAAAATTGAAGTCCTAAAAATACTCAGGAATATACAAGAAAGCACAGAAAGGCAAATTAGGGAGCTAAACAAACCATTCAATGAATAGAAAATACATCACCAAGGAATTTGAAACTATAAAAACAAAACAAACAATGACAAAAACTCAATACATGTACTGAAAAATGAGGTAACAAGCTTAGCCATAAGAACCGGCAGGATACAGGAGAGAATTCATGACATAGAAGATGAGCAACTAGAAGCACTACCGAGAGAAGAGGAGAGAGACTCACATATTTTAAAAGAAATGAGAAAGCCTTACAAAAATTGTCTGACTCCATCAGAAATAACAACATTATAATAATCAGTATATCAGAAGGAGAAGAGAGAGAAAATGGAATGGAGAACACATTCAAACAAATAATAAATGAGAACTTCCCAAGCCTGTGGAAAAAACTAAAGCCTCAAATTCAAGAAGCAAACAGAACACTGAGTTAACTTAACTCTTAAAAACCTACTCAAAGGCACAAGATAATAAAATTGGCACAAACCAATAACAAAGAAAAAAATTCCCAAGGCAGCTAGGGAAAAGAAGAATACAACACATAAAGAAATGCCAAATAAATAATCATCAGATTTCTCAGCAGAAACTCTATAAGCTAGAAGAGGACCCCAATATTTAAAGTTTTGAAAGAGAGAAACTTCCAGCCAAGAATCTTTTAGCCCTCAAAGGTATCCTTCAAATATGAAGGAGAAATAAAAACATACACAGATACAGAAAGGAGAAAATTTGTCACCAGAAAGCCTCCATTTCAGGAAATACTAAAGGGGATTTTCCAACAAGATACAAAGAACAACAACAATGAAAAAAACTGCAAGTAAATGCTCCATCAAGATCACAATAAAACAAGATTATTCTGTGGCAACAAAAACAAAAAATGGGAGAGGTAAAAAATTAACAGTAACAAAAGAGGATGAAGTGCAGAACCACTTATGAGATAAAGAAATGCAGTAGTACATTATGTACTACCATGAACATAATATGTATCCTTTTCATTACTTAATGGTAATGACTCCTGAAAAAAACAACACAGAAGCACATGGCTTAAAAAAAGAAGTAACAGAGAAAAGAATTATGGATTTCAATCAAACATAAACAAAAGATAGAAAACCAAAAGAGAAGAAGCAAGCAAGATACAAAACTATGAGAAAGCAATATATAAAATGGCAAGAGGAAACCTGCAAGTGTCAATAATTACACTAAGCATAAATAAATTAAACTCACCAATAAAAAGACAGAGTGGCAGAATGGATTAATAATGAAAATCCAACTGTATGCTGCCTAAAAAAACACATCTAAGCTACAAGAATAAAAACAAATTCAAAGTAAAAGGTTGGAAAACAATACTCCAAGCAAATAACATCCCCCCCAAAAAACCCTAAAAACACAGGTGTAGCAATACTCGTATTTAGCAATGCTGACTACAAGAAAGCAAAGGTAATTGGAGACAAAAACAGTCATTTCATAATGATAAAGAGACATTGAATCAAGAAGACATAACATTTCTTAATATATATGCACTAAATTAAGGAGCACCAAAATATATAAGACAGCTACTGACAGACATAAAAAGAAAAAAATGACAAAAATACAATTATAGTTGGAGACTGCAATACACCAGTGTTGGCTTTAGATATTTCAACTAAACATATAATCAATAAAGAAATACTGGCCTTAAATGAAACAGTAGAACAATTGGATATGATAGACATTTGTAGGACATCATCAGAAAGTGCCAGATTATACATTTTTCTCTAGTGTACATGAAACATTCTCAAGAATCAACCACATGTTGGTCCACAAAAATAACAACAAATTCAGAAAGATTGAAATTATACTAAGCATATTTTCTGACCATACAGCCACAAAACTATAATTCAACTGTAAAAAAAGAGGTAAACAAACCAAAAAAAATGTGGAAACTAAAAAACACACTTCTAAAAAATGAGTGGGTCAAAGAAGAAATAAAAATAGAGATTAAAAATTACATACAGACAAATGAAAATAACAATACAACATATCAGAATCTCTAGGAAGCAGTAAGATTAGTAATAAGAGGAAAGTTCATATCATTACAGGCCTCTATGAAGAAACAAGAGAAAGCCCAAGTAAATCACTTAACTTTACACCTTAAAGAAATAGAAAAAGAACAAAGGCAACCTAAAACCAGCAAAAAAAAAAAAAAAAAGGGGGGAAATAATAAAAATCAGAGCAGAAATAAACAAAATAAGGAACAGGAAAACTATAAAAAATAAAACAAGAAGCTGATTCTTTAAAAAGATGAACACAATTAACAAACCCTTGGGAAGACTCACTAAAAAAAAAACAGAAAGGATTTATACATCCAAAATGAAAGAGCAGAAATCAGAACAGACAACCTAGATATAGAAAGAATTATTGTAGAATACTATAATAAACTGTATGCCACAAAATTTCGCAATGTAGAAGAAATGCATAAATTCCTAAAACAATACAACATTCTTAGTCTGAGTCATGAAGAAGCAAAAAGCCTAAACAGACCCATAAGCAGGGACAAAATAAAAACAGCTCTCAAAAACCTCCCAAAAATAAAAGTTCAAGGCCAGATGGCTATACTAGTGAATTCTATCAAACATTCAAAGACGACATGGTTTCTATTCTACTGAAAGTCTTCCAAAAAATAAAGAAAAGAGGATGATGTCAGAGTAATGGCACGGTAGGAAGCAATACCGATAAATCTCCCTCAAAACTCAACAAAATCTTCAACCAGAAACAGAAAAACCTATCCTTGGAGCCTCCAGATGTTTCACAATACACCCAAAGGTATGGTCAAGCAAAAAATTGGCTAAATATGTAATCAAACCCTGAAGGAAATAGGGAGTAAGAAATGCTCCGCCTTTCTCACTAACCTAAATATGGCTGCTTTAATGGGAACTGAGAGTATAGAAACTAAGGCAGGAAAAGGGGGTGAATAGATCCAGGCCGTGGCACAAAGGCCAAACCAGGCTGTGGCATGGAGATCCAAGCCGAGAAAAACTGTTTCTGTGGCAACCCAGGCAATACAAGCTAACACTCGTGCCAAACCCAGACTATGAAAGACAAGTGGGGCAGCCATTTTCCCCGATCTCCTGGTCAGCGCGTGCAGATAGTGGGCAAGAGATTCCTTCGAAAGCCCCGGGAGTGGGTACCTGTGTTATCCCACAGAGGGGCAGAGTCATGGGCCTTTGTGTGGGCCAAAAGTGGAATCTCCAGGCCACCCCAGTGCCCTGAAAAAGCCATGCACGGGGAGGGAGTGAGAGCCAATTCCAATGCTGGAACTTTTCCATGCCGGCGGGGGTTTCACTCAGAGTGTGAGACTGCCGGCCTGATATCCTGGTCTGTGTGTGCAGATAGTGAGTGAGAGTTTACTCCAAGTACCTCAGGAGTGGGCGCCCGCCTGTGTTACTGGACAGAGTGGAGAGCTAGAGGTTTTTGAGTGGGCAGAAGCCCCGCCTGATTATGCTAGCCGCTCTGACTGACTGAGCCTTACCCAGAGCCCTGTGCTGAGAAGGAATAGAGTGGGGAGTTGCCAGCTTTTTGAGCCTCTTACTATCCAGGCAGAGGCAGCAGCAACCCCATAGCTGGATTATCAGTCTACTAATTCAGGAAGGAAAGACTAAGAGAGAGGCTCCAGGAACACGGACTCTCACTGGCGGAGCCTATAAATGCTAATGAGCCTCAACTGCCAACGAGACTGAAGCACAATACATGACATCACCATAGAGACTTATCAACTGCAAACCTCTACTTGAGCGTGCCAAAGGGGCTGAACTTGAGGTATAGAGCACCAACCAGGAAGAGGGAGAGAAAAGAAAAATCAAGAAAATAACCTCTCAAAATCAAGAATAATCCGCAGACTTTATAACCTATCCCATTTTATTATATTTCTTCATTTGTTTCTCTTATCTTCATTCTTGATTTTTTTTTCCTCCTCCAATTTGGTCGTTTAACTATCTGCTGGTCTTACTCTCTCCTCTCCTTGAACTACACTACTCATAACTGTTACATCACCCATTATCTTTTCTTTCCTCTTCCTTTCACTCTATGAGGGTTGCACTCCAAAACCCTGAACTCTCTCTTTCCTTTTTTTTTCTTTTTTCTTCTTTTAGTGGTTCCCTCTTTGTTTTGCTCTCTCTCTCTTTCTTTTCTCCCTCTATATTAGTTTCTTCCTTTCTCCTTTACATCTCCTCTCGTTCAAACCTTAATAATGAACAAATTATCTTATCTGGGACTCAAACTTATGTTTGTGGCATTTTGGGGGTTTTTTACTTCAGCTTTTTAACTCACTAGCCGTGCTCCCATCCCTGGCTCTCTATTTTATCTAGTTCCTGTTCCACTAAATACAATAGTAATTTTTTAATTTGTCCCCCCATTTTCCTGTTTCCTTCTTATTCCTCTCATCATAACTCTTAGTCAACCAACAACTAAAAGCAAATCATTTTATTCTTGACCCAAATTTTTTCCTTATTTGCTTTTTGTGGGTCCATACCCCCTTTTTTTCTTTTATTTTTTTACCTCTTTATTACTTCTCCCCAATTCTGGCCCTCCATTACAGTCATTGTTTTTTCTATTTAGTACAATATAATTCACAGTTCACCACAAGATTTTCTCAAGAAAGAGGGGAGAGGAGAGGAGAGGATAAAAGGAGGGGGGAGATAATTTTTTTAATTTTAATTTTATTTTATTCTTCTTTATTTGATTATTAATTTTTTTAAAAAACAACTGTTTTTGATTTTTTATTTTTTAACTTTTTATTCTTTATTAAATCTCATTAATATTATCAACAAAACCACCCTCAGATGCCATTAAGGAAGAAAAAACCAATATTATGGATATAAAAGAAAGAGAGGTAACAGATAAATGTGGAAAAATCTATGGAGAAAAAATTTAATATATTGGAAACCTTGGAGTTATACGACAGAGAATTTAAAATAGAAATCCTAATAAAACTCTGAGATATACAAGAAAACACAGAAAGAAAATTTAGGGAGCTCAGAAAACAACTCAATGGACACAAAGAATATATTTCCAAGGAAATTGAAACTATAAAAACAAATCAAACAGAGATGAAAAACTCAATTCACGAGATGAAAAACAAGATAACAAGATTAGCTAATAGAACAGGCCAGATAGAAGGTAGGATTAGTGAAATGGAAGACAAGCAACTCGAGGCACATCAGAGAGAAGAAGAAAGAGACTCAAAAATTAAAAAAATGAGATAACCCTAAAGGAATTATCTGACTTCATCAAAAAGAATAACATAAGAATAATAGGTATATCAGAGGGTGAAGAGAGAGAAAATGGAATGGAGAACATACTCAAACAAATAATAGATGAGAACTTCCCAAGCCTGTGGAAAGAACTAAAGCCTCAAATTCAAGAAGCAAACAGAACTCCAAGTTTTCTTAACCCCAACAAACCTACTCCAAGACACATCGTAATGAAATTGGCACAAACCAATGGCAAAGAAAAAATTCTCAAGGCAGCCGGGGAAAAGAAGAATACAACATATAAAGGAAGGCCCATTAGATTATCATCCAATTTCTCAACAGAAACCCTACAAGCTAGAAGAGAGTGGAACCCAATTTTTAAAGTCTTGAAAGAGAGGAACTTTCAGCCATGAATACTATACCCATCAAAGCTATCCTTCAAATATGAAGGAGAAATAGAAACATTCACAGGTACAGAAAAGATGATGGAATTTATCATTGGAAAACCCCCACTCCAGGAATTACTAAAGAGGGTTTTCCAACCAGATACAAAGAACAAAACATAACAAAACCACAAGTAAAAGCTCCAAGAAGGACACAATAAAACCAAATTTAAACTGTGATAACATCAAAAAGAAAGGGGGAGAGTGGACGGAGATTAACAGTAGCAAAGGACGATGGAGTGCAAAAGTACTCACAAAATAGTGCACTACAATGAACAGGGTAGGAACCCTTTCCATTACTTAAAGGTAACCACCTTTGAAAAAACCACCATAGAAGCACATGATTTAAAAAAGATAGCAACAGAGGAAAGGTATGGAATACAACCAAATAAAAACAAAAGATAGAAAAACAAAAGAGAAGGATCAAACAAGACACAAAACTAACAGAAAGCAATCTATAAAATGGCAATAGGGAACTCACAAGTGTCAATAATTACACTAAATGTAAACGGATTAAACTCACCAATAAAAAGCCACAGAGTAGCAGAATGGATTAAAAAATCCAACTGTATCCAAAAAAAAGCAGGCATAGCAATACTCATATCTGATAATGCTGACTACAAGACAGCAAAATATTCAGAGACAAAAATGGCCATTTCATAATGGCTAAGGGGACACTGAATCAAGAAGACATAACAATTCTTAATATTTATGCACCAAATCAAGGAGCACCATAATATATAAGACAGCTATTTATTGACCTTAAAACAAAAACTGACAAAAATACAATTATACTGGGAGACCTCAATACACCACTGACGGCTCTAGATCAGTCATCCAAACAGAGAATCAACAAAGATATAGTGGCCTTAAACAAAAGACTAGAGCACCTGGATATGATAGACATCTACAGGACATTTCATCCCAAAGTGACTGAGTATACATTTTTCTCCAGTGTACATGGATCATTCTCAAGAATTGACCATATGTTTGGCCACAAAAACAACATCAGCAAATTTTGAAAAATCGAAGTTGTACCAAGCATATTTTCTGATCATAAAGCCTTGAAACTAGAATTCAACTGCAAAAAGGAGGAAAAAAATCCCACAAAAATGTGGAAACTAAACAACATACTTTTAAAAAAGGAATGAGTCAAAGAAGAAATAAGTGCAGAGATCAAAAGATATATACAGAAAAATGAAAATGACAGTACAACATATCAGAATCTATGGGATGCAGCAAAAGCAGTGATAAGAGGGAAGTTCATATCACTTCAGGCATATATGAACAAACAAGAGAGAGCCCAAGTGAAGCACTTAACTTTACACCTTAAGGAACTAGAAAAAGAAGAACAAAGACAACCCAAAACCAGCCGAAAAAAGGAGATACTAAAAATCAGAGCAGAAATAAATGATATAGAGAACAGAAAAATTATAGAAAAAAGTAATAGAACAAGGAGCTGGTTCTTTGAAAAGATCAACAAAATTGACAAACCCTTGGCAAGACTTACCAAGGAAAAAAGAGAAAGAACTCATGTAAACAAAATCCAAAATGAAAGAGGAGAAATCACCATGGACACTGTAGATATAGAAAGAATTATTGTAGAATAGTATGAAAAACTTTATGCCACTAAATTCAACAATCTAGAAGAAATGGATAAATTCCTAGAACAATATAACCTTCCTAGACTGAGTCAAGAAGAAGCAGAAAGCCTAAACAGACCTATAATAGAAAAGAATAGAAAAAACCATTAAAAACCTCCCCCAAAATAAAATTTTTAATTACTGTTTTATATGCAGGAACACTGATTTATAGCCTATGCTTAGAACAGCACATATTAACTTCTTGTTAGTACTTTAGTCTAGTGTTCTCAGTTTACTCTTGAGATATAATACAGCTTTTGACAAATAAAAGAAACTGCTAAAGATAGGGCATATATTATTAAAGCAGTTCATTTTCTCATCCAGGGGTTTGTCTTGTTCTGAGTAATTAGTGAGGTCTTGGAAGGAATTACTATAGTATTTGAGAATGTGTGTGCCAACAGAATATACATATATTGGGTTAGAAAATAAATGCACTCATTTATGAGGGGGCTATGCAATGTGAATGGCATGCTTATAGAAATTGACCTTGGAGATCATTGACATGGTTTTCCTACTATACTCCTACAATTGACCCATTTATTACTCTTTGTCTAGAATGGTGACCCAGGGTAATTATGTTTCTAATGTTATGCCATTGCCTATATCAGAAGCTAGTTTTTAATTCACCGGCCACCACCTTGCATAAACTGAAGAAAAAGGCTGTTCTCACTCAACAGCTTGCGGATATGTGAACAAAGGAAATAATTGATCAATTAAACTGAGGCTATTTATATGGCCAAAATATGTACAGAAAAAGGTGGGAATCCAGGGATTAACCCAGATATGCTGCCTTTAGATGATCTCAAGTATTTAGATATTCTTACGAACACAGACAGTCTAGTATTCTATTCCTGGTGTAGGCTGTATAAGGCTATGTTTCTAACAGATTTCATCTTGACATGTAGGAATTCACTTTAATATTTTCACTTTTTATATGGACATGTGAAATTCTATGGTTATGGTCTATTCCAACCATCAGCACTTTTAGGTTTCTTTTTTTGTAAAGTAATTATTTCCATTGTATTTTGGATAATCATGGTTCTAGCGGGGAACATTCACCTCAGGTGATTCAAATGAAAATACTTAGATGAAAAGACTTCTTCCAGATGTAAGTCAGGGTTAAGGGAACCAACTATGAATATTTAAGCATCCAAATATTAGCAAGAACAGGAAGTCACTATCTTCTTTAGGGATTAAGGAGTGAATAGAGATAAGGGTACTTTCAGAGCTCACTGAGAGGTGGGCCCATAGAGAAGAGGCCACTCAGCACAAAATGTGATTTTCTGAAGGATCTGCCTAAGAAACAGTGCAGAAACAGAGAAGGATTGGAGTAGAAATATTACCTTTTTTTTCTATTCTCACATATTCCAGTGTCCAGTTGTTGTATCCAGGGGGTAAAATCTATTGAGAAGACAGTAAAAAAGGGAGTGAGGTTTCATTTCCAGAACACAGAATGAAAAGAAAGAAGTATAAAGTGGATCTGTGGAGGGTGAAGTGGGGGAACAGAAAAAAAATCAGCATATATTTAGAGGTTACTAATTTTGGATAGAAGGTTTGATAGGAATCTAAGCCTTTGAGACTATTCTATGTCACCACCATTTTTGACTGGAATTGTATCCTAACCAGTCTTCCCACATTTATATTTGTTTCCACACAACCAAAATACCACTGAAGCCAGAAAAATCAGTCCTAAACAAATTTGATTGTCATACCTACCTTCTGCTGCCCTCTCTCCTCAATGCTTAATTTTTTTAGTGAATTCCACTACTTTTAGGATAGAAACTAAAGTCCTCACCAGGAACAAAAGTATTCTCTATGGTCTGGTTTCAACCTAATTCTTTAGTCACATCTTGCTCCCTTCTCTCCTTTGTTCAGCTACTCCCAGGATTATTGATTCATATGTTATCTGCCTGATTCAGAAACTTTTAAATGCTACTCCTTCTTTCTAAAATGTTATTCCAATTTTCTTCCTTCTCTTAATGTTTTCTCAGACCTCATCAAAATGTCACTTTCTTATGGAAACTTTCACATAATTCTTAGATCATCTCAACTACAACTTATATATATTTTCTTTTTGAAAATCTGTGTAGATTTTCTTCACTGAATCTTCTCCGTTTAAAATTCTACATGTATTTGTTTGATAATGTGCTTGATTTCAATCTTCTCTATTATATAATAAACAACATACATCAAATGACTTATTAGTTTTGTTCACAATTGTATCTGCAGACCCAAATTCAGCATCACCACATGGTAAGCTTTTAATAAATAATCAAAAACAAATTTGAAAGACACATTATATACCTCAGCTATAATTCAGGATGTTAAATGAAATAAGACACATGTATGTATGTCTGACTAATTGATCAGTTATAAGTTTATTATTCAGTTTTTTTTTATGCTGGAAAACATAGACCCATTGTTTATATTGGCTTTTCATGTATTTTACATGTAAAACAGTTTCATTTTTAGAATTATTTTTTTAAATTTTATTTATTTATTTTTGAGAGAGAGAAACAGAGGGAGAGAGAGAAAAGTGGGGAAAGAGTGGAAAGCAGTAACTGGTAATAGTTGCTTCTTGCATGTGCCTTGACAAGGCAAGGCTGGTGTTATGAACCAGCCATCACAACACTCCAGGTAGATTAACCATCCACTGTACCACCACAGGTAAGGCAGAACTATATTTTCAAGTTATGTCCTTAAAGTCTATGAGCTAAAATCCTGGATAGCTTTGTTTATGCATGGCAAAAATTGTGTTTGTGTTATAAAAATGAAAAATAAGGATTGCTTAAAACTCTTTAAAATCACGTTTTTATATCTTGCATTTTTCTTCCTATAAAACTGATGTTTTTATGAAAAAGAATGCAGTTGCCAGGAAAATGGTGTGAGCATGAATGTAAATTTACCATTATTTGAAGTAAATGTTGTTTTAGAGAGGAAAACTGTTATATGTGGGGAAATGATTGATGCTTCTAAAGAGACCATTCTAAGCAAATAATTCTAAATCACATTTTTTATGTGATCTATGAAGTTCTAAATTGCAGAATATTTTTTGTAATTGGCTTAGTTATATTAAGGCTGTTTAAACACAGGCAACAAGAATATATGTGGGAAAAATATCTGAGAATTTTGTTTAATTAATTAAGTCAATGACACCATTATTTTCCACATTTTATGAAGCAAAAAAAGGCATAACTTCTTTACTACACCTATTGGAATAGAGAGTAAAGTGTTGCATGTAAATGAGAGAAGGTATATGAAGTGCTTTACATAATAAGAGTAAATATTATGTAAAATCACACAGTATAGACTTTGAAATTCTAGTTCCTTTTTCTCTTCATTTATGGAGATATTAAAGTTGTCATAAAAACACTGATTATAAAGGTACAGTTACGCCTGACCAGGCAGTGGCACAGTGGATAGAGCATCAGACTGGGATGTGGAGGACCCAGGTTTGAGACCCTGAAGTTGCCAGCTTGAGCTTATTAGGTTTGAGCAAAGTTCAACAGCTAGAGGTCAAGATTGCTGGCTTGTGAAAGGGGTCACTCAGTCTTCTGTAGCCCTCTGGTCAAGGCACATATGAGAAATCAATCAATAAACAATTAAGGAGCTGCAAGAAAAAATTCATGTTTCACATCTCCCTTCCTGTCTGTTTGTCCCTATTTGTCCCTCTCTCTGACTTTCTCTGTCTCTGCCACAAGAAAAAAAAAGTACAGTCACACAATTCAAGAGACATCTTTATAGGAAAAGATAGTGTATTACCTTTATTTTTACTTCTCACAAATATTAGGGGATCAGGTACTGAAGCATCTACTTCAGTACTTTCAGCTTTTTGTATAATGCATTTTCACCAATAAAATAAAAATTGGTTTTGTATCTCATTTTCATAATAAAATGATTGTCTCTGACTTCTTTGCTTTTCAGATGTTCCTGTTTAATTTTTTAAAAAATCAAATGCTTTTTTTAATGCTTCTTATTTATTTTGAAATGTCCCCTGTTTTTTGTGAGCAGTATATTTCTTTGCAACTGCGCATGAGGGAGACATGACAAAATATTTAAAGAGTAAAAATTGGAGGCTTGACTTCTTGTGGTGCAGTGGATAATGTGATGACCTGGAATACTGAGTTCACCGGTTCAAAATCCTAGGCTTGCTTGCTCAAGGCACATATGGGAGTTGATGCTTTCTCCTCCTCCTTCTCTCTCTTTCTTTTTCTTTTTATCTTTCTGTTCTCTCTTCACTTTCTATAAAAATGAATAAATATAATAAAAAAAATTAAAGATTCAAAATTAGAAAGTTTAATTGGGTATAATAGAAGCTGTAGGAGAGAAATAGAAAAGTAAAGTCTGAAAAAAGTATCACATCTCTCATTTTTCGCCTATAATTAATTAATTAATTAACATATTAAGTAATTAAATTATAAATAAACTTTCACTTTTTATTAGACTTGAAACATTAAGACCACTGTGAAACTTGCTTTGGCTTTTCTGCTGTGATATTTTGCACTCTTCATCTGGTATGAGTTCCTGCACTTTTTAAAATACTTTCTTGTTTTTTAATAAAAGTTGATGTAAAATATTATATTAGATTTAGGTGTATGGTTCAATTATTAGACATTTATATAACTTACAAAGTGATCACCCTGATAAATATAGTAACCATCTGGCACCATAAATTGGTATTTCAAAATTATTGACTATGCTATACTTTTTATTCCTGTGAGGCACCATCATTTTTATAAGGCATAGTCAGGTAGTAAAAAGTCAGAACTGAACAGCCTGTCACTTTGTTTTCTTAAGCTATAGTACCTGATTTTCTACTGGAGTCTTACCCATGAGTTTAATATAGTAAAAAGAAAAAAGAACTTATGTGGTTGTTGGTGTTGTTCAGTAAGGTTTCTTCCATGTTGTTTCATCCAACTCCACTTACCCATGCCCAGAGAAACTTTTGTGGTTCTACAGAACTTGGCATGAAAACTTGGTTTTATAACTATTATTCAAATAACACTGTAGTGACATAGCTCAGTGTGTAACCACAGCACAATAGGCTGAGGAAATTTTATAGTCAATTTTCAAAGAAAAACTGAGTTATTAAATAGTTTCCATTAAAGTTTAGAAAAAGAAGGAACTTAATTTATACCAAAGAATGGCTTGCTTTAAAATTATATCTTTTATTATTGCAAATTCTATAGATTAAATTCCTAAGTTACTAGATAGTAATCACTGCTTTAGGCACTTTAAGTCTGTTTTGTTAAACATGTTCTTTTATAGTAAAAAGACTAGGTAAATTATTTGTGTTATTGAAAAAAATGAAAAGATCCTGAAATTTCTGTCTTTATATAACTATTAAAACTGAGTTTTATAATAGAAAAGAGATGATATATAAATCCAAATCTTGCCTTTGAGATAAATGTTTCTATACTACATTTTGTTTTCTTTTTTCTTTTTTTTTAAGAGAGAGGAGGGAAGATAGACAGACTCATGCATGTGACCCAGCCAGAGACCACATGGCAACCTTCATCTGGGGTCATTGCTTGACTCAACTAAGCTATACCCATCACCCAGGGCCAATGTTGAACAAACTGAGCCACTGGCTGTGAGGAGGGAAGAGAGAGAGACAGGGGAGAAGGAAGGAAAGAGAAGTAGATGCTTGCTTCTCATGTGTGCCTTGACCAAAGATCAAACCTGGAACGTCTGCATGCCAGGCCAATGTTCTATGCACTGAGTCAATGTGCCAGGGCCTATACTATCTTTTCTAAATAGCAAAGCTGTAACAGCAACAATGAACTACTCAGAGACCAGATGAAAAGATGAGAGGGGCCGTGGAGGGGCAACAGTCCTGGTCAGAAAATCCAAGGACTGAAACCCCATCCTGAGCCTTACTCAGATATTTATTAGCCAGTAAAAATAACTCAAGAAAGCAGAAAGCAAAACTTTTCAGGGGGTGAAGTAAAGGACAAGGACCATGCTGACTTCTAATCTCTCTTCTGGGAGCCTTAACATTTCTTCTTGCTGAATCTTATCCTGCTGTTTTGCAGTTTCAGCATGCACTATTTCTAGCACTGGGTCAGAGTACCCTGTACCCTTGTCCATTAAGGGCTTTCATTCTAGGGTGGCTCACTGTCTCGGATTGTTTTTCTAACTCTGTATATTTTTCATAGAATATTTCTACATATCACCCTTTTTGGTTTTAGTAAAGATTACAAAGGATAAAATGGTTAGTTAGGTGGTTGCAGTGGAAGGTGACAGGCAAGCATAGAGAGGAACAAGTTTTATGGGGTTACAGTCATGCCTGTGTTTCACAAAACTTCTTCAGCATGCCTGATTAGACACTTTAAAACCAAGTATCCTAGGTAATGTCAAGCACTTTCTGAATGCTTGGCAGTGAGTCAGTTGTTCTCTTTTTCAGTTTCATTTTCAGAGGCAGATTTACTATCCACTTTTGGATATTTAGAACTGGGTTGCTTTCTGGGAGCTGACAAAAAATGTGTGATATGACTTCACATTTTTTACTGGTATCCAAAGAGGACCTCTTTTTTTTTAATAATTTTATTTTTTTAATGGGGTGACATCAATAAATCAGGATACATATATTCAAAGATAACAAGTCCAGGTTATCTTGTCATTCAATTATGTTGCATACCCATCACCCAAAGTCAGATTGTCCTCTGTCACCTTCTATCTAGTTTTCTTTGTGCCTCTCCCCCTCCCCCTTTTCCTCTCCCTCTCCCCCCTCCCCCCATAACCACCACACTCTTATCAATGCAAAGAGGACCTCTTTATAACAAAATTGGAACATACTTTTACTGTCAAGTTAGTAATTTCATTGAATTCTGCCACTCAGGGTCAACTAATACATCCTGATACGACATGAGATGCTGAGACCATTGCTCAGTTAATATAAAATGACACTTGGTTGCAGTAACTCCAAATGAGAAAATATTTTAAAAATTAACATTTATTTTAAAATTAAAAGAGATTTATACAGTTGTTCTTGTGAGGAGAGTCTCTCCTCCTGGCTCCCTTTTCTGTTTGTGTAGTTGGGGTGTAAGAAGGCTATTGACTCTTTTTATTATAATACCTGTAAGTTTGGGTAAATTTCTCAAGCTATTGAGGCTCCTAGGAATGTTCTAATGTTCTTTTCCATTTTCCTTTTTAGAAAATTTTATTTCTAAAGATTTTTCTCTTCATGTCTTCTACTTTTGTCTACTTTCTTTTTTTTTCAGTTTTAATATAATGTTTTTATGAGCTTAGGAAAATATATACAGTTGTGTCACCACCACCACACTCCCAATGTTAAGCATTTCCAATACCCCTCAAAGCTCCCCAGGGCTCGTGGCAAAGCCATCCCAACCCTGGTCCCAGATCACCAGCATCAGCTGTGAGCACAGATTTGCCTTTCCAAGAGTTTCAAATAACTGGAATCACACAGTAGGTGCTTTTTTTATCCCGCTTCTTTCACTTGCATGATGATTCTGAGTTTCATCCATGTTGCTGCATAATTCTTCTTTAACCCTTTTTTTCTATTTTTTTAATTATTAATTTTAATGCAGTGGCATTGATAAATCAGGGTACATATGTTCAGAAAAAACATCTGCAGATTATATTGACATTTAATTATGTTGCATACCCCTCACCCAAAGTCAAATTGTCTTCCATCACCTTCTATCTGGTTTTCTTTGTGCCACTATCCTCACACCACCCACTCTCTCTCCTTTCTCCGCCCCCCATTACCATCCCATTCTTGTTCATGTCTCTAATTCTCATTTTTATGTCCCATTTATGTATGGATTCATATAGTTTTTAGTTTTTTCTGATTTACTTATATCACTCAGTATAATGTTATCAAAGTCCATCCATGTTATTGTAAATGATCCGATGTCATCATTTCTTATGGCTGAGTAGTATTCCATAGTATATATGTACCAAAGCTTTTAAAACCACTCGTCCCCTGATGGACACTTGGGCTGTTTCCAGATCTTCGCTATTGTGAACAATGCTGCCACAAACATGGGGGTGCATTTCTCCTTTTGGAACAGTTCTATGGTGTTCCAAGGGTATATTCCTAAAAGTGGGATAGCTGGGTCAAAAGGCAGTTTGACTTTTAGTTTTTTTAAGGAATCTCCATACTGTTTTCCACAGTGACTGCACCAGTCTGCATTCACACCAGCAGTGCTGGAGGGTTCCCTTTTCTCCACATCCTCACCAGCACTTATTCTGTGTTGTTTTGTTGATGAGCGCCCTGCTGACTGGTGTGATGTGATATCTCATTGTGGTTTTAATTTGCATTTATCTAATGATTACTGATGTTAAGCATGTTTTCATATGCCTATTGGCCATCTGTATGTCCTCTTTGGAGAATTGTCTATTCATTTCTTTTTCCCCTTTTTTTGATTTGATTGTTTGTCTTCCTGGTGTTGAGTTTACAAGATCTTTATAATTTTGGTTATTAACCCCTTATCAGACGTATTGTCAGATAGGTTCTCCCACTGTGTAGTTTGTCTTTTTATTCTGTTCTTATTGTCTTTAGCTGTGCAAAAGCTTTTTAGTTTGATATAGTCCCATTTGTTTATTCTGTCTTTTATTTCACTTGCCCTTGGAGATAAATTAGCAAATATATTGCTGCAAGAGATGTCAGAAAGCTTACTGCCTATGTTTTCTTCTAAGACACTTATGGTTTCATAACTTACATTTAAGTCTTTTATCCATTTTGAGTTTATTTTTGTGAATGGTGTAAATTGGTGGTCTAGTTTCATTTTTTTGCAGGTAGCTGTACAATTTTCTCAACACCATTTATTAAAGATGTTGTCTTTATTCCATTGTATATGTTTACCTCCTTTATCAAATATCAGTTCTCCATAGAGCTGTGGGTTTATTTCTGGGTTCTCTGTTCTGTTCCATTGTTCTATATGCCTGTTCTTATGGCAATACCAGGCTGTTTTGAGTACAACGGTCTTGTGGTATAACTTGATATCAGGAAATGTGATACCTCCCACTGTATTCTTTTTTTTTAAGATTGCTGAGGCTATTTGTATTCTTTTTTGGTTTCATATAAATTTTTGGATTATGTGATCTCTATCTTTGAAGTATGTCATTGGTATTTTAATTGGTATTGCATTAAATTTATAAATTGCTTTGGGAAAAATAGAGATTTTAATGATGTTTATTCTTCCTATCCATGAGCACGGTATGGGCTTCCACTTGTTTGTATCTTCCTTGATTACTTTTATCAAGTCTTTAGTCTCCTTGGTTAAATTTACTCCTAGGTAATTTATTTTTTTGGTTGTAATAGTGAAGGGGATTGTTTCCTTAGTTTCTCTTTCTTACTGTTCATTGTTGGTGTATAAAAATTCCTCTGATTTAAGAGTATTAATTTTATATTCTGCCACTTTGCTGAATTTGTTTATCAGATCCAGTAGTTTTTTGACTGAGACTTTAGGGTTTTCTATATACAATATCATATCATCTGCAACTAATGATAGCTTTACTTCTTCTTTTCCAACTTGAATGCCTTTTATTTCTTCTTCTTGTCTGATTGCTGTGGCTAGGATTTCCAGGACAATGTTGAATAAGAGTGGTGAAAGGAGGCACCCCTGCCTTGTTCCTGATCTTAAGGGGATTGCTTTAAATTTTTGCCCATTGAGTATAATGTTGGCTGTGGGTTTGTCATAGATGGCTTTTATCATGTTGAGGTATGTTCCCTGTACTCCCACTTTGCTGAGAGTTTTGATCATAAATGAGTGCTTTTTCTGTATCTATTGAAATTATCATGTGGATTTTTTTCTTCCTTTTTTTATGTGATGAATCACATTGAATTATTTGCAAATATTGTACCAGCCTTGCCTCCCCAGAATAAATCCCACTTGATCATCTTGTATGATTTTTTCCTAATATTGTTGGATCCTGTTTGCTAATATTTTGTTGAGGATATTAGCATCTATAATCATCAGGGATATTGGCCTATAATTTTATTTCTCGGTGTTGATTTTGCCTGGTTTTGGAATCAGAATTATGCTTGCCTTATAAAAGGAGGTGCGAAGTCTTTCTTCCTCTTGAATTTTTTGAAATAGCTTGAGAAGGATAAGAGTTAGTCCTTCTTTGAATATTTGATAGAATTCACTTGTGAAGCTATCCAGCCCAGAACTTTTCTTTGCTGAAAGTTTTTAATAACTCTTTCAATCTCATTTGGTGTAATTGGTCTGCTTACATTTTCTGATTCTTACAGATTGATTTTTGGAAGATTGTATGTTTCAAGGAATTTGTCCATTTCATCTAGGTAGTCTAGTTTTTCGGCATACAATTCTTCATAATATTTTCTTACAATATTTTGTATTTATGTTGTGTCAGTTCTTATTTCTCTACTATTATTTATAATTTTATTTATTTGAGTCCTATCTCTTTTTTTCTTCGTGAGTCCAGTTAAAGGTTCATTGATTTTGTTTACCTTTTCAAAAAACCAGCTCCTGGTTTTATTGATCCTCTGTATTGTTTCTTTTTTTTCTATGTCTTTTAATTCTGCTCTAATCTTTATTATTTCTTTCCTTCTACTACATTTGGGCTTTACTTGCTGTTCTTTTTCTAGTTTGTTTTTTTTTAGGTGCAGGGTTAAGTTTTTATTTGAGCTTTTTATAGCTTTTAAACTGTGCTTGTAGTGCTATGAACTTCCTTCTCAGTACTGCTTTTGCTGTGTCCCATAAATTTTGAGTTCTTTTATGCTCATTATCATTTGTTTCTAGGAATTTTTATTTCTTCTTTGATCTCATTCTTAATCCATTCATTATTTAAGAACCTGCTATTTAGTTTTCATGTGTTTGAGAATTTTTGAGCTTTTCGGTTGTGGTTGATTTCCAGATTCATGCCATTGTCATCAGAGAAAGTGATTGATATGATTTCAATCTTAATTTCATTGAGACCACTTGTGTGCCCTAACATGTGGTCTATCCTAGAGAATGTACCATGAGTACTTGAAAAGAATGTATATTCTGCTGCTTTAGGGTGAAAGGTTCTGAAGATGTCTATTAAATCTGGTTGATCTAGCATTTCCTTTAAGTCTGCTGTTTCTTTGTTAATTTTTTTTTCTTTAGGATATATCTAGTGATGTTAGTGGGATATTGAAATTTCCTACTATTATAGTATTGCTGTTAATCTAGCCCTTTATATCCATCAAAGTCTTCTTTACATATTTAGGTGCTCCTATATTAAGTGTGTAGATATTTATAATGGTTATATCTTTCTGTTGGATTGCTCCCTTTATTGTCATATAGTGGCCCTTTTTATCTCTTACTATACCCTTGTTTCAAAGTCCAAATTGTCTGATATAAGCATTGGTACCCCAGCTTCTTTTTATTTCCATTTGCATGAAATGTTTTTTCCATCCTTTTACCTTCAGTCTATGTGCATCTTTTGTTTTAAGGTGTGTCTCTTGTAGACAGCATATGTACGGGTCCTGTTTTCTCATCCATGCAGTTACCCTATGTCTTTTGATTGGATAATTTAATCCATTTAAATGTAAGGTTATTATTGATATGTAGTTGTTTATTGCCATTTAATTCTTTAAAGCTGTATTTTTCTTTTGCTATATGTTTTTCCACTTTGTTCTGTTTACAACAGGCCCCTTAACATTTCCTGCAGCATTGGTTTGGTTGTATTTAATTCCTTGAGTTGTCTTTTTTTTTTTTTTTTTTTGGTCTGGGAAGCTTTTTATTTCTCCTTCATTTTTAAATGATAGCCTTGCTGGATAAATTAATCTTGATTGTAGGTTCTTGTTCTGCATTACTTTGAATATTTCTTGCCATTACCTTCTGGCCTCAAGTGTTTCTGTTGAGAAGTCTGATGTCATCCTTATGGGGGCTCCTTTGTAGGTGATAGTATTTTTTTCTCTAGCAGCTTTTAATATTTTCTCTTTATTACTTAAGTTTGATATTTTTGTTGTTGTTGTTGTTGTTTTTATTTACAGGGACAGAGAGAGAGTCAGAGAGAGGGATAGATAGGGACAGACAGACAAGAACAGAGAGAGATGAGAAGCATTAATCGTCATTTTTTTTTGTTGCAACATCTTAGGTCTTCATTGATTGCTTTCTCATATGTGCCTTGACTGTGGGCCTTCAGCAGACTGAGGAACCCCTTGCTGGGGTCAGCAACCTTGGGTCCAAGCTGGTAATCTTTGCTCAAGCCAGATGAGCCCACGCTCAATCTTGCGATATTGGGGACTCAAAACTGGGTCCTTCCATATCCCAGTCTGATGCTCTATTCACTGTGGCATCACCTGGTCAGGCAGCTTGGGTATTTTAATTATGATGTGTCTAGGTGTAAGTTTCTTTGGTTTTCTCTTTAATGGAGTTCTCTGTGCTTCTTGAACTTGTGAGAGTTTCTCCTGCATTAATTTAGGGAAATTTTCAGCTATGATGTGATTGAACAATGTCTCTATCCCTTATTGTTTCTCTTCTTCTTCAGGAACCCCTATGATGTGGATATTATTTCTCTTCATGTTGTCACAGAGCTCTATAATAGTTTCCTCAGACTTTTTTTGAGTCTCTTTTCTTTTTTCTTCTCTGCTTTCATTCAACTTGTCCTCCAACTCGCTGATTCAATCATCAGCTCCATCCTCCTGTTTTTCATTTCTTCCATTGTGGTCTTCATTTCTGATATTGTATTTGTCATCTCCAACTGAATCTTTTTAATATTTTAATATCCTTTTTATACTTACTATTTCTTTATTTAGGTGTTCATAATGACCATCCTTTGTTGTTCTAAGATCCCTAAGCATCCTTACAATCATTATTTTGAACTCCGCATCTGGAAGTTTGGTTATTTCCATATCACTCAGTTCATTTCCTGGAGGTTTCTCTTGTGGTTTCATTTGGATTGCACTTCTCCATCTTCTCATTATCTGTGTGTTTGGGTGTTTTGTTTGTAGAGCTGGTTGAGTCTAGGCTTGGTGTTGTCTGCCTCCAGTTTTCAATTGTGTTATTTCTAGGTCTTCTTTGGTTGGCATCAGCTATTATTTGTAATCCACTTTCAGATTTGGGCTGCTTTGAAGTCTTGATTTTTGTTTTCGTAACAGGGGATAGTCTTGTTTACTGATCTCTGCAGGGGGCTTATTTGAAACTGTATCCAGGAATGCTGTGGGTTTTACCTGATATTCTGAAGGCCTCTTCTGCCAGTTTCTCTCTCTGTGGGCAGGATGTTTTCTCAGCTTCAGTAGAGGGAGGTGTATCTTAGATCTCCATGGAGACCTGAGTTACTGCCCCTCCTCCCCACTACTTGCTTTCAGCTGTGTCTTGTTGCACTGATTGGAACGGGAGAGATGTCTGGAGATCTGTGACTCGGAAGCACTTTAGTCTTTTGTTTTGTGGGAGGATCAGCCTCCAGCACTGGATAAATCAGCTTCTCTGGTCATCCCCTTCATTTATCTGCCCTTCTTTGTCTGTCTTTCACTCTCTCCTTTCTTTTTGGAAGATAAGCTGGCCCTTTCAACACACCTCGTTCCCTGGTCATCAGGCAAGTGGCTGTGAGCAGTATTTTCTGCTCTTTTCCTTGAAGTGAGAGCCCTTCTGTGCTCTCAGCATCACCCCCCTCGGTTCTTGTAACCAGGCAGGATACAGGCACTCCCTACCAGATTTGTTGTGGCTTCTTCTATTCTCTTTGGTTTTTTGAGAGTTGTTCTTATAGTCCAGAGTTGCTTTTTCATGCTGATTGTTCCTAGATTAGTTTGTAATCCAGTTTGGTGGTGTGAGCTGGGAATCTGTGCATCTGCCTACTTCGGTGCCATCTTCAGGTCTCTCTTTTTGTCTACTTTCTTAATTCCTGTTCTCTGTCTCTGTCTCTGTCTCTCTCTCTCTCTTTCTCTCTCTTTTTGCTACACAAACCTAAAACTTGCACACACTTTCTGCAACTTTCTTAAACTTTATTATCTATTCAGAAATAAATAGCTTTCAGAACTTATTTGCTTTCTTTTATTATCTTTCAAAAGTACCTCTATACATTATATCTTTTGTAGTGCAAACTGTACAATTTTTTTAATTAGTCAGAAGTCTTAAATTCTAAAAGCCTTTACTTTCAGTAACAACTATGTCAGTAATTAGCAATTTGAGATTCATACTTTTATAAATATATTTTATGACCTTTAGAAACAGGTGGTTTTATTGGTAAACAAACTTATATACATGTATATTCAGTGAGAGGAAGGGAGGTAGAGAGAGAGACTCCCACATGTGCCATGACCAGGAACCACTAATAAGCCTACTAGGGGCAATGTAGCCCATCTGGGGCATTGCTCTATTTTCAGCCACTGAGGTCTTCTTCGCACCTGAGGTGAAGGCCATGGTGCTATCCTCAGCACCCAGGGCCAAATTGCTCCAATTCAGTCATGGTTGCAAAAGAGGAAGAGAGAAAAATAAGAAGGGGAATTATGAAAAAGCATATAGGTGCTTCTCCTGTGTACCCTGACTGAGAATCAAATCCAAGACATCCACATGCAGGGCCGATGATCTACCACTGAGCCAATCAGCCAGGGCCACTTATATTTTCAAAAGATAAAAGGAACAGGCCCTGGCCGGTTGACTCAGTGGTAGAGTGTCGGCCTTGTGTGTAGAAGTCCCAGGTTCGATTCCCAGCCAGGGCACACAGGAGAAGCGCCCATTTGCTTCTCTACCCCTCCTCCTCTCTTTCCTCTCTGTCTCTCTCTTACCCTCCTGCAGCCGAGGCTCCATTGGAGCAAAGATGGCCTGGGCACTGTGGATGGCTCCTTGGCCTCTGCCCCAGGCGCGCTAGAGTGGCTCTGGTTGTGGCAGAGCGATGCCCCAGAGGGGCAGAGCATCGACCCCTGGTGGGCAGAGCGTCACCCCTTGTGGGCGTGCCAGGTGGATCCCGGTCGGGCGCATGTGGGAACCTGTCTGTCTCTCCCGGTTTCTAGCTTCAGAAAAATACAAAAAATAAAATAAAATTTAAAAAAAGGAACATTGTGTAAACCTAGGCAAAACAAATATTTTTTGTTAAGAACTTTAAAATGCATTAATTAAATTAAACTAGTAGTGATACCAAATATTTTTCTAGATTACTTAGGTAAAAAAAAATTGGAATAGTTTCATATTTTATAGTATCAATAATAATTGCAGAGAAAACAAGACTTGTTTTTTTTTTCTTTTTTTTGTATTTTTCTGAAGTTGGAAATGGGGAGGCAGTCAGACAGACTCCTGCATGCTCCCAACTATGATCCACTTGGCATACCCCTCAGGGGGCGATGCTTTGCCCATCTGGAGCATCACTCTGTCTTAACCAGAGCCATTCTAGCATGTGAGGAGAGGACACAGAGCCATCCTCAGCACCTGGGCCAAGTTTTATTCCAATGGCGCCTTGGCTGTGGGAGGTGAAGAGAGAGACAGAGAGGAAGGAGAGGCGCAGGGGTGGAGAAGCAGATGGGCACTTCTCCTGTGTGCCCTGACCGGGAATCAAACCCAGGACTCCTGCATGCCAGGCTGATGCTCTACCACTGAGCCAACTGGCCAGGGCTGAAAACAAGGCTGTTTATTTGTCCTTGTCAACCTTCCAGAATGACTGAAGAAAAGAGAGAAGATGGACTACTGAGCAGCTTAGATTTTAAGTTTCTTCCCCCCACTTTTACATTGAGGTTGTGGTATCCCCCCTCCCATCTTTATAGCCTTCCCAGGATTAGGAGAGGTGTTAATTTTTATATTATCTTTAGGATTAAAATATTTTCCAGGTCTCTAGGAGGCTTTTAGAAATTTTAAATGAACTGGTTTCTCTTTTTTCCTTTTGAAAATTACTCTTAATTATATTTTTTAAAGAGGTAAATTAAGATTATCCTAGTTACAGTATTAAGTCCAGTTTTAATTTGGCCTGGTAATTTGCATAAACACAACAAAAATAATAATTGATCATGGCTTTTTACAATCTTCTTTGTTGAAACTTTATAAAGAATTTTTAGACTGAGTTTTAATTAGCCCCTTTAGGCACACACAAAAGACAAGTTACACAGTTGCTATTAGGCTCTGTCTGTAATTATTCTAAAAATATCCATTCTTGTAGTTGTAACAAGTTTGTGGCCTTGGTCACAGACTGTCTCCCTTTCCCAACACTCAGGTACTTCTTGAAGTCCTTGTTTCAAAAACACTTCCCAGAAACTTCCCAGGGAAGGAGGAATTGTGTAAGGGGAGATAAGGGTTGGGTGCAGGGAATTTAAGTTTTTAAAGGAGCTGTAGATGTAAAGGAGCCATGAAGCTTTTAAGATTTTTTTAAGGAAAAGGAGAAAAATTTTTTCTTCTGTAGCTACTTCCTCCTGTTTAGGATTGGTAAGACATCTAGTGGGTGGGAGATGCTGATTGAGGTTTAGGTTAAATGGTTAAAACAGTTTTCACAAGCCCTTTCCAATCCCAAGGGGTCATTTCATATACTGTCCCAACAGTTTCAACCATCCTTTTGGTGAAAGTGCTTTCCCAATCTTCTAAGTCTAAACTTTTCTTTTTCAGATACCAAGGACACTGTTGTCAGATGGTAAGCAACAGGATGGTTAAATTCTGATCTGACATACTGAAACTTGGAGGAATCCCTGTAGCTGTAACTTGAGATTCCACTCACTATGGAAAAGGGAATTCTCCATGATGAAGGAGAGATGAAGGGAAAGGGAAAATTTTTTGCCTGATCCCTAAACATGACCTTACTACAAGCATACAAGGGTTTCCCCCCTGCTTTTGGCTAATGAGATGGTCAATGTTTCATTGTGTATGTTAACAAATGGGATGAATGGATGTCTTTTTCTTTGCCAAGCTTTGGGAGGTCATTTCATCTGGTTCCTCACATTAAGAACCACTTGTTGCTATAACAATGAACTACTTGGAGTAGCAAACCTCTCATTTGGTTCCCATTCCTAACACGGGGCACCACTTTTCATGGTGACAAAGAACTACTCGAAGACCAGAAAAAATGCTTCAAGGGGGCTGAAGGAAGGCAAGAATCCTGATCTGCAGATTTAAAGTCTATAGCACATCCCTAACCTTACTCAGGTATTTATAAGCCAGGACAACTTACTCAAAGAGGCAGAAAGCAGAAATTTTTAGGAGGTGAAGTAAAGGACAAGGAACATTCTTACCTCTCTATTTTATTTCCTTAAGTGAGAAATGGGGAGGCAAAGTCACAGACTCTCGCATGTGCCCTGACCGAATCTACCTGGGAAGCCCCATATGCAGTGATGATTTGCCCACCTGGGGCAATTGTTCCAGTGTTCAGCAACTGAGCTATTTTAGCACCTGAGGTGAGGCTATAGAGCCATCTTTAGTGCTTGGGGAAAACTTGCTCTAACTGAGCCATGGCTGCAGGAGGGTAGGTGACAGATAGAGAGAAGAGGGTGGGGGAGGGGTGGAGAAGCAGATGGTCACTTATTCTGAGCGCTCTGACTGGAAATTGAACCCAGAAAATCCACAATGCAAGCTAATGCTCTACTGTTAAGCCAACCAGGCAGAGCCCATGCTGACTTTTATTCTCCTATCTGAGAGTCTAAACATTTATTGTTGGTAAATCTTATCTTGCTTTTCTGCTGTTTCCAACATGCATAGCTTTTAGAGAGACACCGGACTCTCATTTGCACAAGACATTTTTCCTAGGGCACCTCACTCTCTCTGATTATTATCTTAATTCTATGTAATTTTATAGCATATTCCTATACAAATTTGCTAAACTAATATGAGAAGAAATGAAAGAAATAATCTGTTGTGCTGACTGTTTATTCAACTTCTAACTGGGCTTACAACAATGCTTCTTAATAATTTCCATTTAATTGTCAAATGGTATCACCTAATGGAAGTCACAAAATGCAGCATTATCAATAAAGCCTGTCTTTTGCAACCCCAAGTGGACAAATGTGGTGTTTGTACCAGGCTAAGTTAACATAAAGTAAATATAAGTGTATATTTAAAAAGCAAAGATGATAATAAAGGTAGTCAGACAAGAAGTAATTTGTTTTCAAATCATATATATATATATATATATATATATATATATATATACATATCTGAATATTTTACCTCCTTCTTCCCACTAAAATTGAAGGAGGGACTCTGCAATTAATTAGGTCTATATTTTGCATTTTAGCCATTAGAATGTGACCAATGGGATGTGGATCAAGTCATTTGAAAGTCTGTGAACATTCTCCATTTTTGTTCTCTCTCCATCATCTATGTCTGGAAATGATAACCTTGTAGATGACAACTTGCTAGCAGTACAGATCTTCAGTCATGGCATGAAGTGTAGTCTGACCCACATGTTACTGTGACATGACTGACAAGAATTTATTGAATAAGAACACTGAGAATTCAAGTTTGTGCCCACAGTATTAGCTTTATAATTTTAGCCTATCCTAACTAAAATAGATGACAATAAGTTTTGTTTGTTTCTCAATGATTTAATATAGTTTGAAGAAACATTGTATTGCATAATTGACTATCCTGTTCCATATGTAAACTTGTCTTGTTCACACTTTGAGCTCTGCATTTTTTTATATTGATCATCAATACCTTATATCCTAAAAAAGACAATGGTATAGAACAGGGGTTTCCAAACTATGGCCTGCGGGCGGCATGCAGCCCCCTGAGGCCATTTATCTGGCCCCCACTGCACTTACAGAAGGGGTACCTCTTTCATTGGTGGTCAGTAAGAGTACTGTATGTGGCGGTGCTGCAAAGCAGAGCATTGCTCACTTACACTTCCGGTGACGTGGGGCACATGCGTCACAGCTTCGGAAGCATGTCATATCACTTGTTACAGCTAGCAGTGACAAATATGGAACCAGACATTGACCATCTCATTAGCCAAAAGCAGGCCCATAGTTCCCATTGAAATATTGGTCAGTTTGTTGATTTAAATTTACTTGTTCTTTATTTTAAATATTGTATTTGTTTCCATTTTTTTTAACTTTAAAATAAGATATGTGCAGTGTGCATAGGGATTTGTTCATAGTTCTTTTATAGTCCGGCCCTCCAACGGTCTGAGGGACAGTGACCTGGCCCCCTGTGTAAAATGTTTGGAGAACACTGATATAGAAAATAATTTAATTTGGTTCTAATTTAGCATTTTGCAACATGTTTTCCAAGAATCATTACTTCTGAGTGACATCAATGTGTGTACTTGAACAGATTTTCCAAGCTTATATAAATTGGAAGATGCTGTATTAAATAGGTTTTTCTTGGCCTTGGTCAGTTGGTTCAGTGGTAGGGTATTGGCCTGACATTTGGATGTCCTGGGTTTAATTCCTGGTCAGGACACAGAAAGAAATGCCCATCTGCTTCTCCACTCCTTCTGCTTTTCTTTTTATATTTTTCCCTTTCTCTGTGTTTTCCCCCCCTCCTTTAGCCATGACTCAATTGATGTGAGTTGGGTGTGGGTTCTGAGGATGGCTCTAAAGTCTCTGCCTCAGGTACTAAGAAGAGCTAGGTTTCTGAGCAATGGAAAAATGCTCCAGATGGACAGAGTAGGAATCCTACTTGGTGTACAGGTGGATTCCAGTCCGGGCACATGAAGAAGTCTGTCTCTATGCCTCCCTTTCTCTCACTGAATATATATATATATATATATATATATATATATATATATATATATATATATATATATATTTTAAAGGCACTTGACACTATGTTATTACAATAAATGTTCTGAGCAGACTTTCAATAAAGAATGTAAGGTTACTTTATACTATTTCCTACATTTATCTGACCATAACTTTTTTCCTGCAAACTTTTCTCAAAAGTAGTTCCACTTGTGGATATGTTGTTATAAAGATAGCCTTAGGAAAAGTTCTTAAAATTTTATTTACAAAGATGTAGTTTTTACCAAAAGATTATTGAATTAGTCAGTATTCTGCCAAAGAGACATAATCAGTAGGTTAAGTAAGAGTATTAAATTTCTAGTTTTGTTGTAACATATTACCACAAATTTGATGGGCTAAAAAACACTCTACAATTTATTTTCTCATCATTCTGGAGGACAGAAGTATAAAATCAAGGTGTCAGCGGAGACAAGATGGCAGTGGAATAGGTAAACATACAAACCACCACCTTCCAGAACCAAACTGGATTAAAAATTAATTTAAGAACAATCATCATGAAAAACCAACTTTGGATTAAGAGAACAAGACTAAAAAACCAAAGAGCACAGAAGAAAACACATGGAAGCTGATAGAAAGTGCAGGGACATGGTGGAGACTCCCCAGCTCCCAGTAGCAAGGGGTGGCTGAAGACCCAGAGGAATTCTCACTGCAGGGAGAGAGACCCTTAGAGGTAAGGGACCTCAGCTCCAGCACCAGAACCCCAGCCTAGAGACCCAGAATCTATAAGAGACAACCTGATTGCACTGAGTGGAGAAAGGAACAGGATTTCTCTCTATGGAAAACAGCTTGTGAAGAAGTTATTGCAGCCTAAAGGAGCCAGGGCAAAAGGACTGGGAGGACTGGGCTTGCATGAAGAGAGTGGGGGTATCAGAGAACAGGAACACAAATGGTGATGGGGAGAAGAATGCTTGTTCTGAGTTATTCTCCAATAGTGAGGTAACCATATGCAGGGAAAGAGGCACTCCCTTCATTCAGCATGAGCCTAACATAAGGCCAATTGACTCACCTCCAGAAAACTCTCAGCTCTAATCAGCATAAAAGTCCATTCAGAAAGGAGGAAGTAAAGGGGAGGGGCAGTAACCCAGGTTTCTGGGGAGACCTCAGCTACACCTTACCATTCTGATACAGAGAATGCGCCCCACCATCTGACAGTGGCTGGACAGACCACACTTTCTGATTCTCAGAGGTCACAACCACCACATTCTTGTGGACTTACCATACAGAAAAAATAATACCTGGATAGAGTTTCAAAGGGGCCAAAAATCAAATATGCCCACTAAACCAGGCCTAATAACAGAAATTCCCAGCTGGGATCAGCAAAGAAACAACCAGGAAATTAAGACATTTATGTGGCTCACTTTGTTAGGGATAATTAAAATCTGAGCAACCAGCAGAGGCTAAGGGATTAAGCCCTGGAGTAGGTGCCACATTCCCTGTACCAACTTCAGCTGTCCTAACTCAACAAGCTTACAATTAGTATGCAGAAGAAGTGGGAAGACAGAGAAATACAATCCAAATGAATTAACAGAAGGAATTCCCAGAAAAAGATGGAAGTAACCAAAATTCTGGATGCAGAGTTTAAAATAATGATTGTTAGGATGCTTAAAGATCTTAGAGCTACAATGGATGGACATAATAAGCACTTAAACAAAGAAAGAGCAAGCATCAAAAAGGACATGGAAATCATAAAAAATAATCAGAAATGACAATTACAATATCAGAAATATAGACTGCATTAAAAAAAATAAAAAGCAGGCTGTATGAAGCAGAGTATCAAATCGGTGACTTATAGGACAACATAAACGAAAACAGAGACAGCATCAAAATAAAAAGAGGCTCAAAAAGTCCGAAGAAACTATAAAAGAACACTGTGACAATATGAAAAGAAATAACATTCACATCATAGGGGATCCAGAAGGAAAAAAGAAATAACAAGGGATAGAGTACCTGTTTGAAGAAATCATAGCTGAAAATATTTCTAAATTGAAGAAGAAAAAAGTTACACAAGTTCAAGAAGCACAGACAGTCCCAGTAAAGAGGAACTCAATGAGGCCTATATAAAGACACATCATAATTAAAATAACAAAGTTAAGAGATAAAGAAAAACTAAAAACTGCAAGAGAAAAGAAGTCAATGATTTTTAGAGGAGCCCTCATAAAGATGACATTCATTTTTTCAAAGAATCACTTGAGGGCAGAAAGGAATGGCAAGAAATATTCAAAGCAATGCAAAACAAGAGCCTAAAACCAAGACTTCTATATCCAGCAAGATTATTATTCAAAATTGAAGGAGAAATAAAAAGTTACTCAGACAAATAAAAATACAAACAAAAACCTCAAGGAATTCATTACAACCAACCTAGTACTACAAGAAATGTTACGTGGCCTTCTGTAAAAAGAGCAAAGAAAAAAAGAAATAGAAAAAAACAAGATTATAAATTTAAAGAATAAAATGTCAATAAACAACTACATATCAATAATAACCTTAAATATAAATTTATTAAATGCTTCAATCAAAAGACATAGGGTAGCTGCATGTATAAGAAAACAGGACCCACATATATGCTGTCTACAAGAGACCCAACTCAAAACAAAAGATACAAACAGACTGAGGGTAAAGGAATAAAAATAAAATTCACGCAAATTAAAAAAAAAAATGCTGGTGTAGCAATACTAATATCTAACAAAATAAACTTTAAAACAAAGGCTATAGTAAGAGATAAACAAGGTCATTGCATATGATAAAAGGAGCATTAAAACAGGAAGATATAAAGATTATAAATATATATGTGCCTAATATAGGAGCATGTAAATATATAAAACAGATTTTGATGGACAAAAAGAGCAAGATCCAAAGCAATACTGTAATAGTAAGGTATTTTTAATATTCCACTATCATCAATGGATAGAATCTCCAGAAAAAAATTAACAAAGGAACAGCAGCCTTAAATGACACACTAGATCAACTGGATCTAATAGATATCTTCAGAACCTGTCACCCCAAAGCAGCAGAATATACATTCTTTTCAAGTGCTCATGGTACACTCTCTAGGATAGGCCACATGTTAGGACACAAAACAAATCTCAAAAAATTTAAGAAAATTTAAATCATATCAAAAATCTTCTCTGATCAAAACAGCATAAAACTAGAAGTCAACTACAATAAAAAAAACTGAAAAACATTCAAACACTTGGACTTAATAGAATTATATTAAATAATGAATGGATTAACAATGAGATCAAGAAAAAAAAACCAAGCCCTGGCCGGTTGGCTTAGCGGTAGAGCGTCGGCCTGGCGTGCGGGGGACCCGGGTTCGATTCCCAGCCAGGGCACATAGGAGAAGTGACCATTTGCTTCTCCACCCCCCCTTCCCCTCTGTCTCTCTCTTCCCCTCCTGCAGCCAAGGCTCCATTGGAGCAAAGATGGCCCGGGCACTGGGGATGGTTCCTTGACCTCTGCCCCAGGCACTAGAGTGGCTCTGGTCTCGGCAGAGTGACCCCCTGGAGGGGCAGAGCATCGCCCCCTGGTGGGCGTGCCAGGTGGATCCCGGTTGGGCACATGCGGGAGTCTGTCTGACTGTCTCTGCCCGTTTCCAGCTTCAGAAAAATACAAAAAAATAAAAAATAAAAATAAAAAATAAAAAAAGAAAAAAACCAAAAACTTTCTTGAAACAAACAAAAATGAATATACAACAACTCAAAATGTATGGGACAAAGCAAAAGCAGTCCTGAGAATGAAATTCATAGCATTACAGGCATACTTTAAGAAGGAAGAAAAAGCTCAAATTAAAAACTTAACCCTGGACCTAAAAGAACTAGAAAAAGAAAGCAAGTAAAACTATTAAAAAGAAAGCAAGTAAAGCTCAAAGGAAGTAGAAGAAAAAAACTAATAAAGATTAGATTGGAAATGAATAACATACAGGCAGAAAAAAACACAGATCAATGAAACCAAGAAATGGTTCTTTAAAACAGTAAATGAAATTGATAAACCTTTAACCAGACTCATCAAGAAATAAAGAGAGTGGACTCAAATAAATAAAATTAGAAGTGAGTGGAGAAATAACAACTGACTCAGCAGAAATTCAAAAGACTGTAAGAAAATACTGAGAAAAACTGTATGCCAAAAAATTGGACAACCGAGATGAAATGGATAAATTTCTTGAAACATATAATCTTTCAAAAGTTAATCTAGAGATGACTTCAGAGTAATGGCAGGGTAGGAAGCGATACAGAAAAATTTCCCCCAAAACTCAACAAGATCTTCAACCAGAAACAGAAAAACCTATCCTTGGAGCCTCCAGATGTTTTGCAATACACTCGAAGGTATGGTCGAGCGAAAAATTGGCTAAATATATAACCAAACCCCGAAGGAAATAGGGAGTAAGAAATGCTCCGCCTTCCTCACTAACCTAAACAGGGCGGCTTTCACTGGGAACTGAGAGTATAGAAACTGAGGCGAGCAAAGGGGGTAAATAGATCCAGGCTGCGGCACAAATGGCCGAACCAGGCTGTGGCATGGAGATCCAAGCCGAGGAAAAACTGTTCTTGTGGCAACACAAGCTAACACTCGCGCCAAACCCAGACAAAGAAAGACAAGTGAGGCAGCCATTTTCTCTGATCCCCTGGTCGACGCACGCAGATAGTGGGCGAGAGATTCCTTCCAAAGCCCCAAAAGTGAGCGCCCATGTAATCCCACAGAGGGGCAGAGTCATGGGCCTTTGTGTGAGACAAAAGCGGAATCTCAGGCTGCCCCAGCGCCTTGCAACAGCCCCGCACGGGGATGAAGCGAGAGCCAATTCCAACGATGGAACTTTTCCATGCGGGTGGGGGTTTCACTCAGAGTGTGTGACTGCCGGCCTGATATCCTGGTCTGCGCATGCAGATAGTGAGCGAGAGTTTCCTCCAAGCGCCCCAGCAGTTGGTGCCCGCCTGTGTTACCGGACAGAGTGGCAGAGCCAGAGGTCTTTGAGTGGGCAGAAGCCCTGCCTGATTATGCTAGCAGCTCTGACTGACTGAGCCTTACCCAGAGCCCTGTGCTGAGTGGAAATAGAGTGGGGAGTTGCCAGCTCTTTGAGCCTCTTACTATCCAGGCAGAGGCAGCAGCAACCCCATAGCTGGATTCTCAGGCTACTAATTGAGCAAGGAAAGACTAGGATAAAGGCTCCAGGAACACGGACTCTCTTACTGTCAGAGCCTATAAATGCTAATGAGCCTCGACTCCCAACGAGACTAAAGCACAATACATGATATCGCCATAGAGACTTATCAACTGAAAACCTCTACCTGAGCATGCCAAAGAGGCAGAACCCGGATACAGAGTCACCGAGCAGGAAGAGGGAGAGAAAAGAAAAAGCTAGAAGATACCCTCTCAAAATCAAGAATAATCCGCAGACTTTATAACCTATCCCATTTTATTATATTTGTTCGTTTGTTTCTCTTATCTTCATTCTTGATATATTTTTTTTCTCCTCCAATTTGGTTGATTAACTTTCTGCCGGTCTTACTCTCTCCTCTCCTTGAACTACACTACCCATAAGTGTTACATCTCCCATTATCTTTTCTTTCCTCTTCCTTTCTCTTTATGAGGGTTACATTCCAAAACCCTGAACTCTCTCTCTCTCTCTCTTTCTCTCTCTCTCCTCCTTTTTCTATTTTCTTATTTTAGTGGTTCCCTCTTTTTTTCCTCTCTTTCTTTTCTCCATCTATATTATTTTTTCTTTCTCCTTTACATCTCCTCTCATTCAAACCACAATAACAAACAAATTATCTTATCTGGGAATCAAACTTATGTTTGGGGCACTTTGGGGTTTTTTACTTCACCTTTTTAACTCATTAGCAGTGCTCCCATCCCTGGCTCTCCATTTTATCTAGTTCTTGTTCCACTAAATACAATAGTAATTGTTTAATTCGTCCACCCATTTTTCTGTTTCCCTCTTATTCCTCTCATCATAACTCCAGTCAACCAACACCTAAAAGCAAATCATTATATGCTTGAGCCAAATTTTTTCCTTATTTGCTTTTTGTGGGTCCATACCCCCTTCTTTTTTCTTTCCTTTTTTTTTTTTGCCCCTTTATTACTTTTCCCCAATTCAGACCCTCCATAACAGGCATTGTTTGTTATAATTCACAATTCACCACAAGATTTTCTCAAGAAAGAGGGGAGAGAAAAGGAGAGATAAAAGGAGGGGGGGATAATTTTCTTTTTTTAATTTTAACTTTATTTTATTTTTCTTTAATTCATTATTAATTTTTTTTAAAAAACAACTCTTTTTGATTTTTTATTTTTTTAACTTTTCATTCTTTATTAAATCCCTTAATACTATCAACAAAACCACCCTCAGATGCCATTAAGGAAGAGAAAATCGAATATCATGGATACAAAAGAAAAAGAGGTAACAAAGCTAGATGAGGAAAAATCTATGGAGAATAAATTTGATATATTGGAAACCTTGGAGCTAAATGACAGAGAATTAAAGATAGAAATCCTAAAAATCCTCTGAGATATATAAGAAAACAGAAAGGCAATTTAGGGAGCTCAGAAAACAACTCGATGAACACAAAGAGTATAACTCCAAGGAAATTGAAAGTATAAAAACAAATCAAACAGAAAGGAAAAACTCAATTCACGAGCTGAAAAACGAGGTAACAAGCTTAGCTAATAGAACAGGCCAGATAGAAGAGAGGATTAGTGAAATAGAAGACAAGCAACTTGAGGCACAACAGAGAGAAGAAGGAAGAGACTCAAAAATTAAAATAAAATGAGATAGCCCTACAAGAATTATCTGATTCCATCAAAAAGAATAACATAAGAATAATAGGTATATAAGAGGGAAAAGAGAGAGAAAATGGAATGGAGAACATACTCAAACAAATAATAGATGAGAACTTCCCAAGTCTGTGGAAAGAACTAAACCTCAAGTTCAAGAAGCAAACAGAACTTCGAGTTTTCTTAACCCCAACAAACCTACTCCAAGGCACATCATAATGAAAGTGGCACAAACCAAAGGCAAATAAAAAATTCTCAAGGCAGCCAGGAAAAAGGAAGAATAATACAACATATAAAAGGAGTCCCATTAGATTATCAGATTTCTCAGCAGAAACTCTACAAGCTAGAAGAGAGTGGACCCCAATATTTAAAGTCCTGAAAGAGAGGAACTTTCAGCGATGAATAATATACCCACCAAAGCTATCCTTCAAATATGAAGGAGAAATAAAAACATTCACAGATAGAGAAAAGATGAGAGAATTTATCATCAGAAAACCCCCACTCCAGGAATTACTAAAGGGAGTTCTCCAATCAGATACAAAAAACAAAAAAAAAAATCAAAGCCACAAGTAAAAGCTCCAAGAACACAATAAAACCAAATTTAAACTTTGACAACAACAAAAAGAAAGGGGAGGAGAGGATTGAGATTAACAGTAGCAAAGGACGATGGAGTGCAAAAGTACTCACAAAATAGTTCGCTACAATGAACAGGGTAGAAACCCTTTTCATTACTTCAAGGTAACCACCATTGAAAAAACCACCACAGAAGCACATGAGATAAAAAAGATAGCTACAGAGGAAAGATGTATGGAATACAACCAAATAAAAACAAAATCTAGAAAAACTAAAGAGAAGGATCAAACAAGACACAAAACTAACAGAAAGCAAGATATAAAATGGCAATAGGGAACTCACAAGTATCAATAATTACACTAAATGTAAATGGATTAAACTCACCGATATAAAGCCACAGAGTAGCAGAATGGATTCAAAAAAATCCAACTGTATGCTGCCTACAGGAACCTCATCTAAGTAACAAGAATAAAAACAAATTCAAAGTGAAAGGCTGGAAAACAATACTCCAAGTAAATAACATCCAAGAAAAAAGAAGCAGGTGTAGCAATACTCATATCTGATAATGCTGACTGCAAGACAGCAAAAGTATTTAGAGACAAAAATGGCCATTTTATAATGGCTTAGGGGACACTGAATCAAGAAGACATAACAATTCTTAATATTTATGCACCAAACCAAGGAGCACCAAAATATATAAGACAGCTACTTATTGACCTTAAAACAAATACTGACAAAAATACAATTATACTTGGAGACCTCAATATACCACTGACGGCTCTAGATCGGTCATCCAAACAGAGAATCAACAAAGATATAGTGGCCTTAAACAAAAGACTAGAGCACCTGGATATTATAGACATCTACAGGACATTTCATCCCAAAGTGACTGAGTATACATTTTTCTCCAGTGTACATGGATCATTCTCAAGAATTGACCATATGTTGGGCCACAAAAACAACATCAGCAAATTCAGAAAAATCGAAGTTGTACCAAGCATATTTTCTGATCATAAAGCATTGAAACTAGAATTCAACTGCAAAAAAGAGGAAAAAAATCCCACAAAAATGTGGAAACTAAACAACATACTTTTAAAAAATGAATGGGTCAAAGAAGAAATAAGTGCAGAGATCAAAAGATATATACAGACAAATGAAAATGACAATACAACATATCAGAATCTATGGGATGCAGCAAAAGCAGTGATAATAGGGAAGTTCATATCACTTGAGGCATATATGAACAAACAAGAGAGAGCCCAAGTGAAGCACTTAACTTCCCACCTTAAGGAACTAGAAAAAGAAGAACAAAGACAACCCAAAACCAGCCGAAAAAAGGAGATAATAAATATCAAAGCAGAAATAAATGAAATAGAGAACAGAAAAACTATAGAAAAAAGTAATAGAACAAGGAGCTGGTTCTTTGAAAAGATCAACAAAATTGACAAACCCTTGGCAAGACTCACCAAGGAAAAAAGAGAAAGAACTCATATAAACAAAATCCAAAATGAAAGAGGAGAAATCACCACGGACACTGTAGATATACAAAGAATTATTGTAGAATGCTATGAAAAACTTTATGCCACTAAATTCAACAACCTAGAAGAAATGGATAAATTCCTAGAAAAATACAACCTTCCTAGACTGAGTCAAGAAGAAGCAGAAAGCCTAAACAGACCTATTAGTAGAGAAGAAATAGAAAAAACCATTAAAAACCTCCCCAAAAATAAAAGTCCAGGCCCAGACGGTTATACTAGTGAATTCTATCAAACATTCTAAGAAGACTTGGTTCCTATTCTACTCAAAGTCTTCCAAAAAATTGAAGAAGAAGCAATATTTCCAAACACATTTTATGAGGCCAACATAACCCTCATACCAAAACCAGGCAAGGATGACACAAAAAAGAAAACTACAGACCAATATCTCTAATGAATACAGATGCTAAAATAGTAAACAAAATACTAGCAAATTGAATACAACAACATATTAAAAAAATAATACATCATGATCAAGTGGGATTCATCCCAGAATCTCAAGGATGGTTCAACATAGGTAAAACGGTTAACGTAATACACCATATCAAAAACAAAAAACAAAAAAAAAAAAAACAAAAAAAAAACCAAAGATGAAAAACCACATGATCTTATCAATAGACACAGAAAAGGCTTTTGATAAAATACAACACAATTTTATGTTTAAGACTCTCAACAAAATGGGTATAGAAGGAAAATATCCCAACATTATAAAGGCCATATAAACCATCAGCTAACATCATATTCAATGGCACTATACTGAAGGCTTTCCATCTTAAATAAGGAACAAGACAGGGTTGTCCACTCTCTCCACTCTTATTTAATGTGGTACTAGAGGTTCTTGCCATAGCAATCAGACAAGACAAAGAAATAAACGGTATCCATATCAGAAAAGAAGAAGTAAGTGTATCACTTTTTGCAGATGATATGATCCTATACATCGAAAACCCCAAAGAAGCCACAAAAAGACTACTAGAAACAATAAGCCAATACAGTAAGGTTGCAGGATACAAAATTAACATACAGAAGTCAATAGACTTTCTACATGCCAACAATGAAACAATAGAGAATGAACTCAAAAGAATAATCCCCTTCACGATTGCAACAACAACAACAAAATACTTAGGAATAAACATAACAAAGAATGTAAAGGACTTATATAATGAAAAGTATAAAACATTGTTAAAGGAAATCGAAAAAGATATAATGAAATGGAAGAATATACCTTGTTCTTGGTTAGGAAGAATAAATATAATCAAGATGGCCATATTACCCAAAGCAATATACAAATTTAATGCAATTCCCATCAGAAGTTCAATGACATTTTTTTAAAGAAATGGAGCAAAAAATCATCAGATTTATATGGAAGTATAAAAAACCTCAAATAGCCAAAGCAATCCTAAAGAAAAAGAATGAAGCTGGGGGCATTACAATACCTGACTTCAAACTCTATTATAGGGCCACGACAATCAAAACAGCATGGTATTGGCAGAAAAATAGACACTCAGACCAATGGAACAGAATAGAAAATCCAGAAATAAAACCCCATATATATAGTCAAATAATTTTTGATAAAGGGGCCAACAACACACAATGGAGAAAAGAAAGCCTCTTCAATAAATGGTGCTGGGAAAACTGGAAAGCCACATGCAAAAGAATGAAACTGGACTACAGTTTGTTCCCCTGTACTAAAATTAACTCAAAATGGATCAAAGATCTAAACATAAGACCTGAAACAATTAAGTACATAGAAGAAGGCATAGGTACTAAACTCATGGACCTGGGTTTTAAAGAGCATTTTATGAATTTGACTCCAATGGCAAGAGAAGTGAAGGCAAAAATTAGTGAATGGGACTACATCAGACTAAGAAGTTTTGCTCAGCAAGAGAAACTGATAACAAAATAAACAGAAAGCCAACTAAATGGGAAATGATATTTTCAAACAACAGCTCAGATAAGGGCCTAATATCCAAAATATACAAAGAACTCATAAAACTCAACAACAAACAAACAAACAATTCAATATAAAAATGGGAAGAGGACATGAACAGACACTTCTCCCAGGAAGAAATACAAATGGCCAACAGATATATGAAAAGATGCTCATCTTCTTTAGCTATTAGAGAAATGCAAATCAAAACTGCTATGAGATACCACCTCACAACTGTTAGATTCGCTATTATTAACAAGACAGGTAATAGCAAATGTTGGAGAGGCTGTGGAGAAAAAGGAACCCTCATACACTGTTGGTGGGAATGTAAAGTAGTACAACCATTATGGAAGAAAGTATGGTGGTTCCTCAAAAAACTGAAAATAGAACTACCTTATGACCCAGCAATTCCTCTACTGGGTATATACCCCCAAAACTCAGAAACATTGATACGTAAAGACACATGCAGCCCCATGTTCATTGCAGCATTGTTCACAGTGGCCAGGACATGGAAACAACCAAAAAGCCCGTCAATAGATGACTGGATAAAGAAGATGTGGCAAATATACACTATGGAATACTACTCAGCCTTAAGAAATGATGACATTGGATCATTTACAGCAAAATGGTGGGATCTTGATAACATGATACGAAGTGAAATAAGTAAATCAGAAAAAACCAGGAACTGCATTATTCCATACATATGTGGGACATAAAAGTGAAACTAAGAGACATTGATAAGTGTGTGGTGGTTACGGGGGGAGAGGGGAATGGGAGATGGAAAGGGGGAGGGGGAGGGGCACAAAGAAAACTAGATAGAAGGTGACAGAGGACAATCTGACTTTGGGTGATGGGTATGCAACATAATTGAATGACAAGATAACCTGGACTTGTTATCTTTGAATATATATATCCTGATTTATTGATGTTGACCCATTAAAAAATAAAATTATTAAAAAAAAGAATATTTGAAAAAACTTGAATATGTAAGTGTATGGTTTAAATTATAAATATTATAAAATTTAAATACAAAAAAATGTTAATCTAGAAGAATCAGAAAACCTAAACAGACCATTTAAAATAAATGAGATTGAAATAGTTATCAAAAATCTCCAAAAAACAAAAGTCCTGAGCCTGATTGATTCACAGGCAAATTTTACCAAATATTCAAAGAAGAACTAACTCCTATCCTTCTTAAGCTCTTCCAAAATTTAAGAGAAGGGAAAACTTCCAAACACTTTTTATGAGGTGAACATAATCCTTATTCCAAACAAAGGGAAAGACACTACAGAGAAAGAAAATTATAGGCCAATATCTGTGATGAACTTAAATGCTAAAATTCTCATAAAAATATTAGCGAACTGGATTCACTAATACATGAAAAAAAATCATATAATATGATCAAGTGGGATTTATTCTGGTGAGACAAGACTGGGACAATATTTGCAAATCAATCAACATGATTTATCACATAAACAAAAGGAAGAAGAAAAACCACATGATAATTTCAATAAATGCAGAAAAAGCATTTGATAAAATCCAGCACCCATTCATGATCAAAACTCTCAGCAAACTGGGAATACAGGGAACATACCTCAACATGATGAAAGCCATCTATGACAAATCTATGGCGAATATCTCAATGGGCAAAAATTAAAAGTAATTCCCTTAAGATGAAGAACAAGGCAGGGGTGCCCCCTTTCATGACCCCTATTCAACAGAGTTCTGGAAGTCTTTGCTACAACTATCAAACAAGAAAAAATACAAGGCATCCAAATTGGGAAAGAAAAAGTAAAACTATCATTATTGGCTGAATACCTGATACTGTACAGAGAAAACCTTGAAGTTTCAGTAAAAAAACTACTGGATCTGATAAATGAATCTGGCAAGGTGGCACTATATGAAATCAATACTCAGAAATCATTGGCATTTATATACACCAACAATGAAGTGTATGAAAGAGAAATTAAAGAAACAATCCTCTTCACTATTGCAACAACAATAAGAAAAAATAAAGCACCTAAAAATAAATTTAACCAAGGAGGTTAAAGACGTATACTCAGAAAATTATAAAACATTGATAAAAGAAATGAAGGAAGAAACAAACAAGTGGAAACATATACTGTGTTCATGTATAGGAAGAAAAAAAATCATTAAAATGTCTATACTACCCCAAGTAATCTGTAAATTCAATGCAATTCCTTTTGAAATATCAATGTCATACTTCAAAGATATGGAATAAATATTCAAAAAACTTATATGGAACTAAAAAGAATATGAATAGCCTCAGCAATCTTGAAAAGAAAAATAAAGTGGGAAGTATCACAATAACTGATATCAAGTTATACTACAAGGCCAGTGTATGCAAAACAGATTGGTACTGGCATAAGAACAGGCATACAGATCAATAGAACAGAACAGAGAACTCAGAAATATACCCACACCTTTACGGACAATTGATATTTGACAAAGAAAGTAAGAGCATACAATGAAGACAGTCTCTTTAGCAAATGGTGCTGAGAAAATTGGACAAGTACTTGCAAAAAAAAATGAAATTAGACCACCGTCTTACACTATTCACAAAAATAAACTCAAAATGGATAAAAAACTTGAATGTACTTTGTGAAATCATGGTAACCTTGTAAGAAAATATAGGCAGTAAACTCTCCTACATCTCGTGCAGCAATATATTTGCTGATTTATCTGTGTGGGCAAGTGAAATAACGGACAGCATAAAAAAATGGGCTATATCAAAATAAAAAGCTTTTTTGCACAGCAAAAATAAGACAATGAACAAAATAAAAAGAGAACCCATACAATGGGAGATCATATTAGCCAACACATCTGATAAGAGATTAATAACCAAAATATATAAAGAACTTGTAAAACTCAACACTAGGAAAGTAAACAATCCAATCAAAAATTGGGCAAAAGGGCCCTGGCCGGTTGGCTCAGCAATAGAGCGTCGGCCTGGCGTGCAGGGGACCCGGGTTCGATTCCCGGCCAGGGCACATAGGAGAAGCGCCCATTTGCTTCTCCACCCCCCTTCCTCTCTGTCTCTTCCCCTCCCACAGCTGAGGCTCCATTGGAGCAAAGATGGCCTGGGCACTGGGCATGGCTCTTTGGCCTCTGCCCCAGGTGCTAGAGTGGCTCTGGTTGCGGCAGAGCGACACTCCGGAGGGGCAGAGCATCACCCCCTGGTGGGCAGAGCGTCGTCCCTGGTGGGTGTGCCGGGTGGATCCCAGTCGGGCGCATGCAGGAGTCTGTCTGACTGTCTCTCCCTGTTTCCAGCTTCAGAAAAATACAAAAAAAAATTGGGCAAAAGAACTGAATAGACACTTCTCCAAAGAGGACATACAGATGGCCAATAGACACATGAAAAAAATATCTATCACTAATTATTAGAGAAATGCAAATTAAAACCATAATAAAATTCCAACTCACAACTGTCAGAATGGCACTCACTAACAAAACAACAAATAATAAATGCTGGCGAGTGTGTGGAGAAGAGGGAATCCTCCTGTATTCCTGGTGGGAATGCAGACTGGTACATCCATTGTGGAAAATAGTATAGAGTTTCCTCAAAAATTAAAAAGAAAATGCCTTTTGACCCAGCTACCCCACTTTCAGAAATATATTCTAATAACAAATTGCTGATTCAAAAGAAGAAATGCACCTCCATGTTTATTGCAGCAGCCAACATTTGGAAACAGCTCTAGTGTCTGTCAGTGAATGAGTGGATTAAAAAGCTGTGGTGCCTATACACAATAGAATATTACACGGCTGTGAAGAGGAAGAAAATTTTACCCTTTGCGACAAAGTGGATGAACCTGGATTCTATTATACTAAGCAAAATAAGCCAGGCAGAGAAAGCAAAAATATCATATGACTTCACTCATGTGAAAAATCCAATTATCAATGTGAACTCAGAAATGGAAGAGAGGCAGAGAAGGGGTCAAAGAGTTCAGATGGAAAGCAGTCAAAGGTAAAGGGGATGAGAGGAGGGGATAAAAAAAAGACATTAGTGAAATTATATACACAGAGAGATAGATGGCAGGATAGTAAATCTTGGAGGGAAGGTGGAAAGGCGGTTGGGGAAGGGGACAAAAGGGATGTCAAGGAGAACACAAGAGGAGGGAGGGAGATATATTCAGTGAAACACTTGTCACTATGTAAAAACAACAAATTAAAATCAATAATAAAAAAAGAACAAGTGGAGTGACTACACCATATGTTTTCTCTACAATAATAAAAAAAGGAACAGGCTGTCTTCTGTGTCACATCTCCTCTATGCTCTTCCTCATGTCCCAGTCTTGAAAAAAAAAATCAAGGTGTCAGCAAGGACATGCATTCTCTGAGATCTCTAGAGAAGACTTCTTTGGCTTTTCTAACTTCTGGTGGTTGCTGACAATCTTTGACATTCCTTGACTTTTTTCTGTTTTCAAATCTCCCTTTCATCATAAGAATACTAGTCAGTGATTTAAGGCCCACCCTAATCTAATCTAATTTTATTTTAATTTGATTACAGCTACAAAGCCCCTCTATGCAAATAAGGTCACATTTACAGATTCTGGATTTGGAAGTTATTACCTTAACATGTCTATTTTTCAGGATCTAGTTAAGCAAGTCATAAATATATAGGGCATGCCACAGGCTGAAAACTCTTGGGCAGGATCTAAGACTGTGATCCACAAGTATAATTGCTTCTTCCTCAGGGAAACCTTAGTTTTGCTCTTAAGGCCCTTCAACTGATTGGATGAAGCCTCCACATACTATCAAAAGTCATCTTCTTTATTTAAACTTCATGATTATAGAAGTTAACCATATCTATAAAAATGCCTTCACAGCAACATTTAGATTAACATATGTTTAATCCTGTGAAAAGTACGAATGTTCATGTATGTCCTCATATCTCTGACCACCCAGAGTATGATTGATTTATTTTAAAAATGTGTAAGGCAACATTAAAAAAAGGCAAATGTATGATTTTCTTGTTTCTATACATTGGTTATCAAACAAACATGTTATTAAGTTAATAAAATTGTAACTAGAACTAATTTTATTTTTTGAAAAAAAAAGTTACTCCCGTGGGTCAGCAAGTATGTGTGTGTGTGTGTGTGTGTGTGTGTGTATAAACTAACTTCAAAGGGTTAAATAACTATTTAGTATAGCTTAGCCAAGTTGACACAAAGAACAAATTGTGTCAAGACAAGAGCATTTTGACACTCTAGTTCATTCTAAAACTCTCAGCATAAAAAGCTTTTTTTTTTAATTAACAAAATTTTCTTGGGTTACCTTTATCAGACACAGGCCATAATCAGTCTGGTCTCTGAACAAAAGAGAGAATTAATGTGATACTATTTAATTCTGTTCAGATATTTAAAAAAATAAACTCTATTTGTCTTCTTTGAAATTTTTACTTTGAAATGATCTTAGATAACACTAAGCTAATATTATTACTTTATAATAGTTGAACTGGACTCAGAGGGGAAAAGTACTTTGCTTGTATTTCTCTGGCAGGTTTAGATAAAACTCATTTCAGTTCTCTTTCCACAGTACCTCTCAGACAGCTCTCAAAGGGGATAGTAGGCCATATTGAGAAAATAGATAAACTTTCTGGCATTGTTCTTTCAGTCATTATACTGAGGAATAATCCCATGCTTCTCCATTAAGGCATAAAGCTCAGCAACCAAAAAGTGTCACGGTTGTAACAGAGGCAGAGTGAACAAAGGTAACTCTAAGCAAAAAGCATTTCCTGCAGTGGACTTTTCAATCTCTAAGTATGGGTCATGTCTTTCATCTGCATCATATTTGGAACTCAATTTTTAGCTACCTTGAGTGTACAAGTTTGGCCTGCCTCTGCATTTTAATGACACTTTATGTTTTGATATCCTATTGATATGTCTGCATAAGTATATTAATACAGGAACAGCAAAGGTCATAACTGTCCTCTTTACAGAAATAAAATTTAATGAGCTAGATCACAAGCTGTTTAAAGAATGACTGTACCAGGTTAATAGGACTCTGCCATTGAAGTCAATTACATTGGGTGTAATTATATCCTATTCTAATAGCTGTAAGTTAGGATTACACAAAAATTCTTTCTCTGGGTAATTACTAGCTACAAAGCAGGTGAAGGAAACCAAGAAAATTATCACTAATCATACAACAGACACACACAGAGCACAGAACTTGTAGCTGTTCTGAATGCATGTGTGTCATCTGTTGCTCAGAAGGAGCTGGCTTCACAGTCAGAAAGCTCACTTGTCTAGCACAGACCAAAAGGATACGTGATTTTAAAGAAGCTTTTATTTATTTATTTTTGTATTTTTCTTAAGTTGGAATTGGGGAGGCAGTCAGACTCCCGCATGTGCCCGACTGGGATCTACCTGGCATGTCCACCAGGGGGCGATGTTCTGCCCATCTAGGGAGTTGCTCTGTTGCAACCAGAGCCATTCTAGCACCTGAGGCAGAGGCCACAGAGCCATCCTCAGCGTCCGGGCCAACTTTGCTCCAGTGGAGCCTTGGCTGTGGGAGGGGAAGAGAGAGACAAAGAGGAAGTAGAAGGGGAGGGGTGGAGAAGCAGATGGGAGCTTCTCCTGTGTGCCCTGGCCGGGAATTGAACCTGGGACTCCTGCATGCCAGGCCAATGCTCTATCACTTCAAAGAAGCTTTTAGAAAAATAGCTGAAATGTGAATGGTAGGAAGAACTCATAAAACCCTTTGGTATTGAGACTATTTCCCTGAGGATTTTGAAAGATTTAGAGGGCTGATATTATTAATTTTTTTCAACGTATAATCAAGCACATGTTACCAAAATCCAAAATAATATTGTAAAATTTAAACAAACCTCAAAAAACGACTTTAAGAAATACCTTCTTTAAGTTTTCTTTCATCTTTACCCTTGTGGCTACTTACAGGTATCTCACTACATATAGCTAAAAGGGCAAATCAGATTATGTCTTTCTACTGCTTGGTCTAATATTAAAATTTGGTGATATTGCACTTTTTTATCATTAGAAGAAGAGAAATAAGAGGTTTTCTAGTGGTTGTATATTTATTCTGGCCTTTTCCTTTCTCTAAATAAATTCACTTTCTCAAATCCTTCAGTGGTTTTCACACTCTCCAAAATATTTTATACTCCTAATGTAAGATTGTTATAGTCTTCTTAATTTTCTTCTACCAAAATTTTCCTTAAAGCATTAAATCCTACACTTTCATATATTTTGTAGTTATTTACAATAGCCAAGATATGGAAGCAAACAAAGTGCTCATCAACAGATGAGTGCTTTAAAAAGTAATAGTACATATATACAAAATATTGTTTCTTGGATATAAGAAAAAATAAAATCTTACTATTTACAAAAATATGGATTAATTTATAGGGTATTATGCTAAGTGAAATAAGTCAGTCAATGAATAAATAGATACTATATGATTTCACTTATATGTACAATCTAAAAAACAGTATTAAGGAAGAAACAAAACAGAATCTGACTTTTAGATACTGAGAAGAGAATGATAGTTGCCAGAAAAAAAGGGGTTTGGGAGACTGGATAAAAAAGGTGATAAGATTGAGAAGTACAGATTGATAATTACAAATATCTATGGGGATGTAAAGTAAATCATAGAAAATATAGTAAAAAATTTTGTAAAAATTATGTATGGTACAAGATGGGTACTTGAAATATTGGGTAGAGACCACTATGTAAAATGTATGATTGTCTAACCACTATGCTGGACACCTGAGACTAATACAAACTAATGTTATATAAAAACTAAAATTTAAAAATAAACTCCAAAATGAATTAAATTGTGAAAATATGTCTAATAATTTGAAAGAGATTCATGCACTCTTACCAAGCCTAACTTATTGAATTACCCTTAAATAATTAATTCCTCAATAACCCTAAATAAATCAAAGTAAAAAATACTCTCAAATTCAATGTTCTACTTTCTAACATATTCAGTTGTACATAATGCCATCCCAATTAGGAAGAAAGCCTCACTTTTAATGTATTATATTTGAGAGATACTCAAGAAATGATTCACCAATATCAACCCAAAATTTATTAAAAATAAATAACAAGAAATTATTCAGTCACCCTTTCAGTTGAGTAGATCTAATGCCAATCTATCTTGGATAACTACACTGTTCTGATTGTGCAGATTTTCTACAGAACAAACACAGATATTCTTCTTTAACATTTATATTGACTGTGGCTTTTCATAGAACAGAGTGGTCAGCCCTAACAACAACATCAGTGCTCATAATAGATAAAATAGGAGAACATATGAAAGCTAAAATGATAAAATGAAAAGATGCATCTGATCAGCAGTGAAACAATAAACACCATATGTTGGTCACTCTCAACTAGAACTAAATACAATCCAATAATAAAAAAAGAACAATTTTCAAACACATTAAAAAAACAAAACTCAAATGAACCAGTGGTTTGCTGTCATATCAGTGAGTCTACATTAGATGCAAAACAAAACAGGTCACAAATAGGTTTTCTTGTCACTGGCAGAATAAATCTTTCTTAAAATGTAGTTTAGGAATGACTCTGATGAATTAATATTCTGTAATCTCATTACTCAAAGAGAAGTCCATAAACTAAAAGTATCAGTATTATTTGGGAGCTGTTAGAAATAAAAAATCTCAGGCTCTACTCAACCCTATTGAATCAGAATCTGCATTTTATCAAGATCCCAATGTAATTTTTAAGCATATTAAAACTTGAGAAGTGTGGACAAGACCTGCCAGGGGTGATGACTACAGAGATGCAAAGACCCAACTCTGGATACCAGGTTCAGTGATGCAGATCCACTTTATTAAGGAAGTAATCTAGCTTATGTACATGGGTTCAGCCAAAAGAATGTTACAGCATGTTCTTCACAGCCAATGGCCGAAAAGGTTAGGAAGCTGCCTGGTTGGTGCTGAGTCACTTTGTTATAGCAGGCGAGCTCCCTCCTGGGTGCGCCTAGGAGGGTTTCAAGTGCTGGAGTGTTCTCACAGCATTGCATCAGTGACAGCAGCTAGGAATGCACTCTGTGCTCTACCTACAATTCCCCTTTCTCTTTTAACTAGGGCCAATTGGACTTGATGAATGACAGCTTGCTGTTGTTTTCTCTATGGGCAGGACAATACCAGAATGGGGAAAAGCAACCCAGACATGGGGGTCTGCCTGCATCTGGGAGCCAGTGGTCATTATAGCACACACAAGCAAGAACAGAGCACCAGGGCCTGGGGGCCCATCAGGGGCCATTCTCTGGGCCCATTTCGCTAAAGCCTTCATATCCCCCCAGGTGATGTGGTGCACACGTTGGTTGCCAGGTCTTCTCCTAGAGCCCTGAGGACCTCCTCCAGGCAGCTGTTCATCAAGGCTGAGGCTGGCCATCTCCAGAACTGGAGGGTTCGCAGGTGTTTGAGGACACCAGGAGTGGCCGTACGTTCCTTCCTGGGATCCAAATTGGATGCAGGCTATTTTATGAAAAAACACAAGCATAACCTCTTTCTTGCATTAGATGAGGGTGCGGTCCCTACCACTGAGCTGTGACTAGATCCTTCCAGTGTACTAATGGCAATAGAGTCAGTTGACTACAAAGGCCTCCCCAATGTTTATAAGTGGGAGTTACTCCTTCAGAATCAAAAGTTAAATAATTGAGAGTTAACACAGCACTGAGGAGCACTTCTCCAGGTGAAGTCCGAGGCATATACCCCCTTTCTTTTTAAATTTGAAGCTTGATGTCTCTGTGTTGCCATTCTACAATGGCTTGTCCTTGGGGATTTTAAGGAATGCCAAGGTGGTGTGTGATTTGCCATTGGTAACAAAAGGCTATAAATTGGCTGCTGGTATAACAGGGCCCATTGTCAGTTTTAATTTCCCAAGGTACACCAAGGCAAAGTATGGCCTGTCAAAGGGCACGAATTGCATGTGTAATTTTTTCTCCTGCTAGGGCCGTGGCTAAGACAGCTCTGGTGAAGGTGTCTATTGCTACATGTACATAGCAGAGTTTGCCAAATTGAGGGACATGAGTGATGTCTATTTGCCATAAAACATTAGGCTGTAAGCCTCGAAAGTTAACACCTTGTGGATGAGGGGGCCTAAGGGTAGTAAGGGCCCACACTGTTTACATACATGAACAAGGTGTTTGCAGGTTGCATGAGTGAAATGGGGAAAGAGATATTTGAGAGAATGGGCAGACATATGAAACCAGGCATGAAGTTGTCTGGCTTGCTCAATAGAGGAAAACTAGTGTGTTGCCTGCTGCTAGGGGGCCAGGCAAGCCAGAATGGGAGCAAAGATGCCAAATATGCTCCTTTAACAGTTCTTTAAGCTGGCTGAGAGCCCTATCTAGTAATGTCTGCTTGGGCCAGAAGGTCGAATAGGCAAGGCCTTTGACGATTTGTACTGCATAGGCACTATCTGAAAAAATATTAAGGTGGCTATGTTGCCAAAGGTATAGCACATAGTAAGTGGCTAGTAGATCACTACTTGTACAGATCCCTCATAGCTAAGGCTGGGTGGGGCATTGAGCTCCAGCAGGGAATGTGCAAGTAGTTACTTTCACTTCTTCAGGTGGCAGAGCTGATGGCATGGTTTCTAATGTATCTAGTTTCGTTTCTGCATGCTTGGCTGCAAGTCCACCAAACTCAGTGTCCCAACCCTTTTCTTCCTCTACAGGGAGAGGGAATATGGAGGTAGGGGTTCCTATGAAAGAGGAGTAGCCTGTAGGACCTTAGGGACCAGTGGAGGGTCCTCAGCAGGAGCACTGGTCAAGCAGGCATGCACTGCCAATAAGGCAGGAGTGAGGTCGAGAGGAAAGGTTTGTCCTTCATGTACCTCAGCCAAACAAACATGTCAGAGAGCTTGGGCCCAAGTATCTGGGTCCCAGAGGGGTGTGTCCTCAATCCAGGGATTGAAACCAGAGAGAATCTCCCAGTAAGTACAGAGATCCTTTTCACAAACTTTAACTTGCCTACTCTGCAATAGGGCATGCAGGATTTGAGCCTGCAGGGCTCAAGAGTGAGGGAGAAGGTTTCCCATTGCAGAGAGTTTCTCACCCGTCCTTTGAGTGTAAGTTAGGTCCCTGTTCGAGGCACCAGTATGTGGACAAAACCCACCGGGGGTAAGGATAATGGAGATGCAGAGACACGACTCTGGGGACCAGGTTCAGTGACGCAGATCCACTTTATTAAGGAAGTAAGCTAGCTTATATACATGGGTTCAGCCAATAGAATGTTACAGCACGTTCTTTACAACTAATGGAACAACAACAACAAAATAAAACAAAAGGCCTGAATATTTTCAGCAATCTTAAAATGAATACCAAAGTGGGAGGTATCACACTTCTTGACATCAAATTATACTACAAGGCCATTTCAATCAAAACAGCTTGGTGTTGGCATAAGAACATGCATACAGATTAATGGAACAGATCAGAGATCCCATAAATAAACCTACACCTTTATGGTCAATTAATATTTGACAAAGAAGGTAAGAGTATACCATGGAATAAAAACAGTATTTTTAATAAATGGTGTTGAGAAAATTGAACCAGTATATACAAAATAATGAAACTAGACTACCAACTTTATCATTAACAAAAACAAACTCAAAATGGATAAAAGATTTAAATGTAAGTCATGAAGCCATCAAAATTTTGAAAGAAAACATAGGCAGTAAACTCTCTTATATTTCTCTTAGCAATATTATGGCATATATATCTCCACGAGCAAGTGAAATAAAGGAGAAAATAAACAAATGAGACCACATTAAACTAATAAACTTTCACACAAAAAATCCACCATTAATAAAATAAAAAGACCACCCACTGTGTGAGAGAACATATTTGTACATGTATCTCATATGGGCTTAATAACCAAAAGTTAGAAAATACTTATAAAACTCAACACCAGGAAGGTAAACAATCCAATAAAAAAATGGGCAAAGAAACTGAATAGACATTTCCACAAAAAGGACATACAGAGGGCCATATAGACATATAAAAAATTTTAAACATCAGTAATCATTAGAGAAATGCAAATTAAAACCACAATGTGATATCACCTAACACATGTTGGCATGGCTCCCATTAACAAATCCAGGCACAACAAGTGATAGCAAGGGAGTGGAGCATAGAAAATCCTCCAGCACTTCTGGTGGGAATGCAAACTTGTGCAGCCACTGTGGGAACAGTATGGTGTTTCCTCAAAAAATTAAAAATAAAACTGCCTTTTGATCCAGCTATCTGATTTTTAGGAATATATTTTAAGCATCACAAAACAGTAATTCAAAAGAAGATATGCACCTCAATTTTTTTTGCAACATTGTTTGCAATAGCTAACATCTGGGAACTGATCAAATGACAATCACTGAATGAGTGGCTAAAAATACTATGGTATATATACACAGTGGACTAGTACATGGCTGTGAAGAAAAAAAAAAGAAAATCTTACATTTTGCAGTGGCATGGATGTACCTGGAGATTATTCTGCTAGGTGAAATAAACCAGACAGAGAAAAGCAAATATCATATGATCTCTCTTATATGTGAAGTCTAATGAACAAGTTAACCTGAGGAACAGAAAGAGGCAGAATCAAGGTCATGGGGAGCAGATGGATAGGTGTCATAGGAAAAAAGAATGAGGGAACAGGATAAGAGAATGTGAAGGGATTAGCCAAATACAGATAACAGGATAGAAAATCCCATAGGAAAGGGCAGAAGGAGGTAAGAGGAGAAGGACAAAGAGAATGTAATGGGGGGCACATTGTTGGTGGTTGGGAGTGCCATATTAAGTGAGACTGTTGAATCCATGTTAAGACAATAAATTAATAAGTTTAAAAAGAGAATTGACTGAGATAATTTAAGCAGAATGCTTAAGTGTACCTGTTTGATCTATAAATTTCCCCCGGTACATCAATATTAACTGCAAAAAATAACAGAATTAACCAGAGTTTCTATCAATGAACGAAAGGTTAAAAATACACTGGTACATGAGCACAATAAAATATTATGTGGCTGTAAAAAGAATAGAATCTTACCATTTGTGATAACATGGGTGGACCTAGAGGGTTCTATTCTAAGTTAAATAAGTCATCCAGTGAAAATACAAGTATTATATAACTTTTTCTTACATGTTAATTGTAAGGAACAACATTCATAAATAGACAAAATAGAAACCAATTCATAGATACAGAAAACAGACTGTCTTCAAAAGGGAGGGAGATTGAGGGACTGAATGAAAGACATAAAGGGGATTAAAATTATAGATTGGTATTACAAAATAGTCATGAGATATAAAGAACACCATAGAAAAAATAATCAATAATATTGTAATAACTATGTATGGTGCTAGGTGCGTCCTGCAATTATTAGGGATAACGCTTTTTAATGTACATGATTGCTTAACCACTATTCTGTGCACCTGAAATAAATACAAAATAATATTGAATGTAATCTCCAATTTAACAATACAATTTAAAAATTCTAAATGAAAACGCTACTCTCTTCTTGTTTTAAATTTTAATTTCTTAACATATTATGATACACTCTCCTCTTATTAAATCATAAAAACTATATATACTTTTGAAACCAGGCATTTTGCATGTCATTTTAGAGTGTAAGATATTTAATTTGACCTTAACTTTTATTTAGAAAATATTTTTTAAGTTTAAAAGAGTATTCAATTCAATAAGCCAAAATCTTTTCCAGAGTACTCACTCAACAGCAGGACTTCTGCTATGCTTTGCAAATATGGAGACTTATAAGGCGACTGCCAGAAGCCTATATGACTTCAGAAAATATTTTTGAAAAATCTGAAAAAGATTTTTTTTCTTCCATATGTATCAAAAGAGAAGTTCAGTTCAGACTTTAAGTCAATAATATGGTATCTTTTATTTAAACTGAAGTTCTCTAAATCTTTCTGGCACTTTAAGCACAGGAAAACTCAGGTAATGAATCAAATGCAGTCATTGAATGTGATTTAAAATCAATAAGAGAAAGACAATCTGTGTTTACTGTCCTTTCAGAGGAGGTAAGAGCACTTTCATGCCTTATTTCATGCTACTAGGATAATATGGACAGAGAGCTTATGTCTGTATGAAGCTATAAAATATCCCCTAGTATTTGTGAGCAGGATATCTGAAAAGATGAGAGAAATACAAATTAAAACCACAATGAGGTTTCACCGCATGCCTGCTAGGATGGTCAATATATATAACTGACATATATAGCAAAGAAAAGTAACAAGTATTAGCAAAGATGTGAGAAACTGAAACACTTGTGCATGGTTCATAAAAATGTAATTTGGTATAGCCAACAAAGGAAACAGAAAAACAGTACAGAGTTTCCTTGACAAATTAAAAATACAACTACCACATGATCCAGCAATCTTACTTCTAAGTATGTATTCAAAAGAATTCAAATCAATGTCTCAAAAAATTATTTGCATTTGCATGTTAATTGCAATGTCATTCACAATGGACAAGAGGTGGACACAATCTAAATGTATATTCATGGATGAATGGATAGAGTGTGGTATGTGTATACAATAAAATATTTGGATTTTAAAAAGAAAGAGCCTGACTTCTGGTGGCACAGTGCATAAAAATAAAGCATCAACCTGGAATGCTGAGGTTGCTGATTTGAAACACCAGGCTTGCCTAGTCAAGACACATATGAGAAGCAACTACAATTCTCTCATTTCTCTCTTCTCTCTCTAAAATCAGTAAATAAAATGTTAAATGAAACAGAAAAAACTTCTGTTATATGCTACACATGGATGAACCTTGAGGATATTGTGTTAAATAAACTAAACTAGTCACAGAAGGACAAAAACTGAATGTTTCCACTTATATAAGGTATCTAAAATTGTAAAACTTAGAACACAATTCCAAAATGGCAATGAAGTAGGTAAACATTCCAAATGCTGTCTCCAGATACAAAACTGCAGTTTTAAATGAATTTAAAAACAATCACCCTGAAAAACCAACTTAGGCCTGACCAGGCGGTGGCACAGTGGATAGAGCATTGAACTGGGATGTGGAGAACCCAGGTTTGAAACCCCAAGGTCGCCAGCTTGAGCGCGGGCTCATCTGGTTTAGAGGGGAGAGGGAGGAACAGGAAGCATCAATTCCCATATGTGCCTTGACCAGGCAAGCCCAGGGTTTTGAACCAGTGACCTCACCACTCCAGGTTTCTGCTTTATCCACTGTGCCACCACAAGTCCACAGCCTTTTTTAATCACTGAATAATTCTAGGCTCTAGACTCTACCAGAAGTTTATCCAGTGACTGAGTCCAACAGTAGCCAGAAGTTGGAGGCAACAGGAGGCAGTTCTCAGGGAACCATAGGCCTTTGATGACTTGCCTCCAGGACCAGGGCTGATAAAATGCCAAATTAGGTATGGAACATGGTCTTTCCATGTGCACCTAAACCCAACAAAGGCAGCCAAAAATTTGATTTGCTTAAAGCTAAAAAAAAAAAACCAGCCGGGGACTCTGTGCGCCCTTGGAAGTGATTCAAGCGGAGGCGGAGCATGAGTGGCAACCTAGTGGAAAAGTGCGGGCAAGTGCGCAGATCCGCCAGCAACAGCAGAGATCACC